>NW_020258144.1:5053-69889 GCF_003255815.1 Theropithecus gelada
CCCGCCTCGGCCTCCCAAAGTGCTGGGATTACAGGCTTGAGCCACCGCGCCCGGCCTAGTTACTGTTTTAAGAAGCACATCAGCGACCTGGCGCGGTGGCTCACGCCTGTAATCCCAGCACTTTGGGAGGCCGAGGCGGGTGGATCATGAGATCGGGAGATCGAGACCATCCTGGCCAACATGGTGAAACCCCGTCTCTACTAAAAATACAAAAAAAAATTAGCTGGGCATGGTGGCGCATGCCTGTAATCCCAGCTACTCAGGAGGCTGAGGCAGGAGAATCACTTGAACCCGAGAGGCAGAGGTCGCAGTGAGTCAAGATGGTGCCACTTCACTCCAGCCTGGCCAACAGCGAGACTCTGTCTCAAAAAAAAAAAAAAAAAGCATAGCAGCTGGGTGTGATGGTTCATACCTGTAATCCCAGCACTTTGGGAGGCCAAGGTGGGTGGATCACTGGAAGTTGGTTTCGGGACCAGCCTGGGCAACATGGTGAAACCCTGTGTCTACTAAAAATACAAAAATCAGCTGGTCGTGGAGGCATGTACCTGTAGTCCTAGCTACTGAGGAGGCTGAGGCAGGAGAATCACTTGAACCTGGGAGGTGGAGATTACAGTGAGCCGAGATCACGCCATTGCACTCCAGCATGGGTGACAGAGTGAGATGATCTCAATAAATAAATAGCATATGATGCATTACATATACCCCCTTTTATGTTTACAATGAAATTCATTAAAAAAATAAATGTTCCTGGATGTCCTGGAAGATTTTTTTTTTTTTTTTTGAGACAGTGTATTGCTCAGCCCAGGCTTGAGTGCAGTGGCAACATCACGGCTCACCCTAGCTTCGACCTCCAGGCTCGAGCGATCCACCCACCCCAGCCTCCCAAGTAGCTGAGACTACAGGCATACACCACAATGCCTGGTTGATCTTTGTATTTTTTGTAGAGACTGTGTTTCACCTTATTGCCCAGGCTGGTCTCGAACTCTTGGGCTCAAGTGATGCTCTAGCCTTGGCCTCCCAAAGTGCTAGGATTACAGATGTGAGCGACCACACCCAGCCCCTGGGAGATTTTTTTTTTTTTTTTTTTTGAGACAGGGTTTCACTCTGTTGCCTACTCTTGAGTGCAGTGGTGTGATCTTGGCAGCCTTGATCTCCCAAGCTCAAGCAGTCCTCCCACTTCAGCCTCCAGTAGCTGAGACTATAGGCGTGTGCGACCACAATGGCTGATTTTTATATTTTTTGTAGAGATGGGATTTGGGCATGTTGCCCAGGCTGGTCTCGATCTCCCAAACTCAAGCAGTCCACCTGCCTCAGAAGATTTTTTTAAAAAATGAATGTCATATAAAATGGAAGAGGGATGCAGAAGTGGACATAGTGACTCGAACCTTCACTAAGGAGTGAGGAGTTTGCTGTTGGGGCTGCAGGGTTGAGGAAGGAGTTTTTTTAAGAGGGGAGATAGTGGGTAATCGTTGCGTGTGGCTGGGCATCTGTGACAGGAGGGAAAGCAGAGGGTGCTGGTGCCTGTGTGGGGGTCACTGGATTCAGTGCTGGCAGCACGAGCGAGTTCTCTTCCCATGTCACGGAACCTGCTTTCTTGGTGAAGCAGGAAGTGAGAAGCTAGGCTGTGGGAAGTCGAAAGAGTGGGCCACCTCACCGCCCTGCGGGTTCTAGAAGTGCTGTCTAGAGAGTCCTGAAACGAGTTTGTTGGGGGAGGGGCGAGTGGCAGGAGGGACCCTGGAGGAAGGAGCTTGAGGCTGAGGTAGTGTGCGAGGGGCTTTGGAGGGGGATCGGCACAGGCCTGGTCAGGAAGGCCCTGTAGGATGTTGGGTGTTCATTTAAAGGGCATCCAAACCCATTGACGGGTTTGGAGCAGAACAGTGACCCCAGTGAAAGAGGTGCAGAGTGGAGTCAGGAGGCAGAGAGCAGCTGGGCCTGCATGGGCTGTGGGCGTGGCCTGTCTTGCTGCTGCCAGGGAGGACCCTTGGGTTCTTGGGTCTCAATGGCATCACCCCAGAAACTGCTGGGTTTGCCCACAGCTGCTCCCTCCCCCAGGTGGTGGAGATTGTGAAGAAGCTGGAGTCTCGCCAGCGGGGCTGGGAGGAGGATGAGGATCCTGAGCGGAAGGGGGCCATCGTGTTCAATGCCACGTCCGAGTTCTGCCGCACCTTGGGGGAGATCCCCACCTACGGGCTGGCTGGCAACCGCGAGGAACAGGAGGAGCTCATGGTGCGTCTGGGGCGGCCCCACCCTGCGCTTCCCTGGGCTGGCTGGGCGCCTGCACCAACCCTGGCCTTTTGTGCCCCAGGACTTTGAACGGGATGAGGAGCGCTCGGCCAACGGCGGCTCCGAATCTGACGGGGAGGAGAACATCGGCTGGAGCACAGTGAACCTGGACGAGGAGAAGCAGCAGCAGGATGTGAGGGCTGCGCCGCTGGCGGGTGGGCATGGGGGTGGCGCTCAAACTAGAGATGAGCACTGGGCTCAGTGTCCAGAGCCTCAGCCTCCTCATCCGAAGTGGGCTCTGTAGACCTCTCAGGGCTATCTGAGGAGTAAATGAGGAAATTAAATGTTGTGGAGGCCTGGTGCCTGGTGGGTGGTGACCAGTGGGTGGGGCTGAGAAGAGCCGGTGTGGCCTGCTAACCACTTCTGTCACGTGTCCCCTAGTTCTCGGCCTCCTCCACCACCATCCTGGACGAGGAACCGATCGTGAATAGGGGGCTGGCGGCTGCCCTGCTCCTGTGTCAGAACAAAGGTAGGGAGCTCAGGGCAGCCCTAACTTGGGTGGGCCTGGGTGCTGCAGCAGGAAAAGGGCTGGTGAGGGCCTGCGGTGCGGCAGGTGCAGGCAGGGCCCCCTCCGGTCCCCTCTGCTGCCCCTTTCAGTCCCAATGCTGGAGCCAAGTCCCTGGCCCAGAGCTACTCCTTCCCCTCCACCCCGGCGTCTGTCCGTCTGCTCTGCCTTTGAGGCTCCACACCTGCTCCAGGAAGGAGAGCGGAGTTGAAACTGGTCCAGCTGTGGCACAGAGAGCCCTGGTGTTAGGACCCCAGCTCTGCATTTCCCTGGCCAGTGGCCCTTGGCATGGGGCGCGTTTCTGGCATCTTTGCTTTGCCTGTAGAACAGGCCTGACGGCTTTCCAGAGACAAGGAAAGGGAGGTGCCCCCGCAGGGCCTGCTCTACGTTCTCAGGCGGCCCTGGAGCTGCGGCCCTCAAGGGGTTGGGAGTCTCACAACCCCTCCGTCCCTAGGGCTGCTGGAGACCACAGTGCAGAAGGTGGCCCGGGTGAAGGCCCCCAACAAGTCGCTGCCTTCAGCCGTGTACTGCATCGAGGATAAGATGTGAGTGTGGCGGGGTGTGTGCAGGGCTGATGGGCCTGTGCCAGCTCGGAGCTGCAGGAACACAGCAGGCAGCAGCTCCTCACACTAAGGCCCCCTCTGTCTCGGGCCAGGGCCATCGATGACAAGTACAGCCGGCGGGAGGAGTACCGAGGCTTCACACAGGACTTCAAGGAGAAGGACGGCTACAAACCTGATGTTAAGATCGAATATGTGGATGAGACGGGCCGGAAACTCACACCCAAGGAGGTGAGCAGGGCCTTTTGCAGGCGGAGGCCCAGCCTGCCACAGGGAGGCCAAGCCCAGGGCCGTGCAATGCCCCAGGGTCCTGGCTCCATCAGCCTCTGGCCGGGGGCCTGGTGAAGTGCCACGGATAGGGAGGGGGCCCTCAGGGCCGAGAAGGGCTCTGCCTCAGTTTGTCTCTAGTGGGCACAGCAGTCCTTTCGCAGGCCAGGCAGGAGGGTCCAACAGGCACTCGGGACCTCTGCCCTCCTGTCCTCACCTGTGTGAACCCTTCAACAGCTTTCCTGGCCCGCAGGGCCATTCCAGCATCCAGACCCTTCCATCACTCTTGTAGGCTGCCCGACCCTCCTGCCCCACCACTCAGCTGCCCCCATGCTCTCTGGGGTTTGTCTCCCTCCAGCCCCAGCGTCCAGGCCCCGCCCCTGCGTGGCAGGTCTCCAGGTTCCCTGTACTCTGCCACCATGGCAGCACATCTGCTAGCCAAGCTGGTCTCCCGGCCTCTGCTGGGGCCCTGCAGAGTGCCAGGGTCTGTGCCCTTTTCCTATCCCCTTCCCATCACCCCAGGCCTGGCATTGGGGTGAATCAACACCCGCCCTGTTACTACACACCTTGTGGGCACAGGTGGCTCCGGCCCCAGCCAGGGCTCTGCAGCTCCCCTCATGCCCTGTGTCCCCAGGCTTTCCGGCAGCTGTCCCACCGCTTCCATGGCAAGGGCTCAGGCAAGATGAAGACAGAGCGGCGGATGAAGAAGCTGGATGAGGAGGCGGTGGGTGCTCTTGGGGACGTGGGGGGCCTTGCGCCTGGCGGGGCAGGGGTGGCTGGTGTGTGGGGCCTACTGCAGCCCTTGTTGAGTGGCCCTGACCCCGCAGCTCCTGAAGAAGATGAGCTCCAGTGACACGCCCCTGGGCACTGTGGCCCTGCTCCAGGAGAAGCAGAAGGCTCAGAAGACCCCCTACATCGTGCTTAGCGGCAGCGGCAAGAGCATGAACGCGTGAGTGACTCGAGGCTGGTGGGGTTGGGTGTGTGGGGTGGGGAGGGGAGAGGTGGCGTGGCCTGTGCCCGCCTCTGCAGCCTCACGCCCTGTTCTTCTCTGCAGGAACACCATCACCAAGTGACAGCGCCCTCCCTCCCCAGCCCCGCCGCAACCTTCATATTAAATAAAGCTCCCTCCTTATTTTTTCCTCCCTGGTCGTGGTACAGATTCCAGGGTTAGATCCTTGGTTGGGTGTGGCACAGAGTCTGGCTCCTGCTAGGTGAGACCCGGCCATCAGATGACACAACTAAACGACGGAAGAGAGAGCGAGAAGGGTCCTCTGAGGCTCCTTCCTTCTCCCCTGGCTGTCGGTCACATCTCTGCAGGGCCGGCTCTCTGATAGAAAGTGGAAGGCGGTTTTAGAAACTTGTCACCCTGCTCTCTCCTGGCCTCGGGGGCTGCACAGGTCACTGTCCTGTAATCTCTCCCTGTCAGAGAGCCCAGGGCAGCCCAGGACTGCCCAGCCTGGTGGGCTGGGGATTGGGTTTTGGGCAGGGCACAGGTGCCACCTTCTGTCTTGGCTGTCCTGTGCCACTCTGGTCTGTGTGTAGAGGAGTGAAATTCCCAAGGTTGGGCTGGGAGTGTTTTGTGCACGCGGTACGGGGAGGGCTGGGAGTGTTTTGTGCACGCGGTACGGGGAGGGCTGAGCCCAGTGCCTCCTGGGAGACTTGCCCACGTGCAGTGACCCAGAACGATGGGATCCTTGGCCTGAACTCTGTGATAGAGCTTGACCGAGCTGCTGGGGGACATGTGAGCCTCAAATCCATAGAAAGACAAACGGCCACCTTGGGTGCCCAGGACACTGGTGCCCGGCCCCACGTACACTCACATACTTCCCAGGTGGCTCCCACGTTTTAAGATTTTAAAAATGAAACCAAAAAATAAATTGATGAAAACTGTGAACTTTAAAAAATAATCAACTGGGCACGGTGGCTCATGCTTGTAATCACAGCACTTTAGGAGGCTGAGGCAGGAGGATCGTTTGAGCCCAGGAATTTGAGACCAACCTGAGTAACGTGGCAAAACCCCATCTCTACCAAAAATACAAAGATTAGCCAGGCGTGGTGGTGAGCGCCTGTAGTCCCAGCTACTTGGGATGCTGAGGTGGGAGGATCGCTTGAACCCGGGAGACAGGCTGCAGTGGGCCCTGATTGAGCTACTGCACTCTAGCCTGGGTGACACTCAGACCCTGTCTCACAAAAAAAAAAAAAAAAAAAAAAATTTAAAATAATCTTGGGGTGAGAAAACTGTAGACAAGGTGCAAAACCCAGTAGCACGGTTGGCACTGACGCTATTGCTTTTGTGTGACTGGAGCTGCAGGGCTGAGTCTTTGGGTGCCCTTCCTTGAGCTCTGTATTCTCTGTAGTTTGACGTCTGACTCTTGATTCTGTTTTCATCTTGGCTGCTTCGTGGGCTTCTTCAGGAAGGGTGTCCTGGGGTGTCTAGGCTGGGACTAGGACTTGGGGCAGTTTCAAAAGCCTAGGAGGAAGCTGGGAACAGTGGCACACGCCTATAATCCCAGCCCTCTGGGAGGCTGAGGCGGGTGAATCACTTGAGGCCAGGAGTTTGAGACTAGTCTGGCCAACATGGCAAAACCCCATCTTGACTAAAAATACCAAAAAAAAAAAAAAAAAAAACATGGTGTGATGGCGGGTGCCTGTAATCCCACCTACTCAGTAGAATCGCTGGAGCCCAGAATGTCGAGGTAACAGTGAGCCGAGATGGTGCCACTGTACTCCAGCCTGGGCAACAGAGTAAGACCTTGTTTCAAAAAAAAATAAAGGAAGCCTAGGAGGTGCTTTCAGGGTTGGGACCGGGCAGTCAGTTGTCCCTGGCATGGACCCCAGGCCCCGGCCTAGTGTTCAAGTCACACCTTGACATCTGCAGGAAATGGTCCTTTAGGAGGCTGTCAAAGCTGCTGGCACAGCTGAAAATGACCGCAGCCTGGACTAGGGCCCAGGTGGAGCCGGGGTAGAACAGGCTGGCGTCAGCTCTGAGGCTGACTCACTTTCTGGCGCTAGTAACGGGGCAGAGTACGTGGTGAATCAGGGGCCTCCTCATTCGCGCCATCTTGCTTCCTCTCTGCATCTCTGGCTCTTGGTCCCAGCCCAGAGACTTCCCTTCTCTGCCCTGGCATACTCTACTCCGCTCCCCAGCTGTGTCCTGCCCGTGTGCCCAGGGCTGGGAGTGGCTGGGAACTACCAAATCCCTGGAGGCCTGAGTGCCCGGGGAGACAGAACCCAAGGAGGCTTCCCAGCTCTGCTGCTCAGTAGCCAGACACCAACAGTGCTTCCCCTGCCCTCAAGTACCTGAGGGGCAGTGGTGGCTCAAAGGCTGCCCTGAGGGTCAGTGAGCCCTCAGCTAGGACCTCAGGAGCCAGGCGGGTGGCACTCAGGGAGGAGAGGGTGCTTATGTTTGTCCTCTGTGTTTCCCTTCACTGGGAAGGATGACCTGGGGCAGGTCATCAAGTCTCTGTCTCACCTACAAAATGGTGGGGGGAGGGGGGCGTGAGCTCAGACTTCTAGGGCCACCCTACTGTATAGTTGAGGACCGATCCTTCCACAACTTCAACAAAAATGTGCTTAGCATTGGCAAGCACTGTCCAAGACCCCAGAGCAAAGCCGGACAGGCTACCTGGGCCTGTGGGGCTTGGTCCCAAGAGCAAGCAGCCACTGCGCAAGGGCATAGCCAGGTGTGAAGGATGGGAGGAGGCCCAGCTCCTGCCCTCCCAGGGCCCATCTCTCCTCCGGATGGGATTTCCGGGTTGGTGATGCTGACCCCAGCCCACAGGCCAGTGGTCCAGTGCTGTGTGGCCTTGGTTTTGAGCAAGGCCAGGACAGGGTCCTCCTCTTGCTCTTCGGGCCTGCCCCTTCCTGTGCCCACATCCTACCCGGGTCCTCCAGGCTCCTCCAAGCCTCAGCCTGTGGCCCCAAACCTGCCTTACCCAGCCCCAGGCAGGGCCCTGCCTCTTCCTCCACAATTCAGAGATGCTCTGGAGGGCCCAGGCAGGCCCTGCCAGCACGGGCTCCCTGTGGACCTGGGAAAAGGTGCCCTTCTGTGCAGTGGACGCAGGCCTCAGGAGCACGGCCTGGTAGGCAGATTCGCCCCCATTCATCCTACAGCGTGGTCCCTGGCGCCCCTCAGTGCCAAACCCACGATTGCCCCAGGGCTTTAATTTCCTGCCCTGCCTTCCCCAGCTGGTCCTGTCATTGTCCCTTGGCTTCCTCAAGAAGGGCTCAGCCCAGGTGTACATTGGGCAGTGGCTGAAGGTGACAACCAGGGTGAGGACCTGGCTCTGCTGGTGTGGGGTCTCTGGGCTCCAGTGCCATGGGTGGGAGGGACAGGCTGGTCCCAGGAAAGTGGGGATTTCGCAGTAAGAGTCCCGGAGGAGCAGGACTAATTGGCTGGAGTTCCCAGAGAGATCCACCAGCAGCCACGTGGACAATGGAGAGCAGGGTGGGGCTGAGGACCCTGACAATGCAGAGATTGCTAAAAAGAGTTTCCAAAACTGTGATACTGTTTAGAACCCACAGAAAAAGTTGCAAGCAATACAAAGTGTTCCCCTTGAGGCATTTGACAATCATTGGACAAGGGGATTCTGTACTGCCCCAACTAAGTGTGTGTTTCGTGCAAACAAGGGCGTTCTCCCACATAACACCACCCAGGACATTGGGAAAAGTACACTGATGCATCACTTCCACCTCATTTTAGACCCCAACTGTCCTAATGTCTATTTTTTTTTTCTTTGAGTTGTGGCCTTATTTATAAGCACTGGATGAGTCCCTGGCCACCCCAAGGACAGAGCAACCCTACCCAGCCCCAGCCCAGTTAAATGCTACAGTTGGGAGCTAGGGGGCTTGAGGGAGGAATTAAGGGAAATACAGGCCTAGGGACATGTACTCTGTTAAATGGTCACATATAGGCCAGATCCTGTGGTCTGCAGAGCCACGGCTGTCACCACCCCCACACCAGGACGTGGAAGGTAGGGAGAAGAGCCTGAGGGAGCCGAGGCAGGCCCAGGGGTGCCCACCCGTCGTGCTCTGGAATGTGGAAGGGACAGGAATGGCTCTCAGGGAGTGTATGGGAAGGACGAGGTTAGAACTGTCTTCTTGTGGGACCCAGTGTTAGGAACAACACCTGGTTTGCTTCTCTGTAAACACAGCAGCCTTGAGGGAGTGGCTGGCCAGCAGAGGCTCTGCCTACCCCAGACCCAAACACAGCCCGGCTCCTTCCCACCTCTACCCAGAAAGGATGGCAGCTGCTGGCTCCCTGCTCCCTTGAAGGGGCCAGGCACAGTCTGTGAATCCTCGAGGGGCTCAGGAGAAGCTCTGGACAGGGTGGCTGACCTTCAGGCAGGCCCAAAAGAGGGCCAGGCCCAAACAGCACAGCCGGCAAGATGACAGACACCAGGCTGCGTGGAGGCCTCTGTGTCGCCCTGCGTGCTTCCTTGCACCAAAGTAGGCAGCAGATACGTCACTTCCATGGATGTCTGCACCCGTAGGTGACACTTTCCTGCAGCGAGGGTGACATGTGAACTCTGTCCACAGAAGAGTACTCCTGCAGTGCCCACGGATGGCCCTGACACCCACCTGAGGTTCTGGACCCCACAGTGATGATTCCTTTGCAGTAGGGCCGAGGTCAGGTAACCCTCCGGGAAGTCACTTTGCAGACGAGACAGCTATGGTGACTTCAGACATATTTCTCCCCTGGGTGCGTTCTGGATTGGAGCAGCTTTGTTGCAGGCACTGCATTGACTACAAGCTAATGAATCCTGCCTTCCACCTTGATAAGCAGTGGGCACGCTTGCTCGCCGGGCTGGGCAGTACCTCATAGAAGGGGGTATGCCTGGGGTGGGGCAGGTTTACTGGCTTCACTCAATGGTACAAAGGGGGTCAATTCCTCTGGGCCCAGCCCCACCTCCATCCCACCCCACTAAATCATTGCTGAGGGAAGCCTCTCCATCTGCAGCCACCACTAGCAGGTCACCAGCCTAGTAATGTCCTTTTTACTTTTTTTAAGACAAGGTCTCGCTGTGTCGCTCAGGGTGGAGTGCAGTGGTACGATCATGGCTGGCTGCAGCCTTGACCTCCTGGCTCAGGTGATCCTCCCACGTCAGCCTCCTGAGTAGCTGGGACCACAGCCACATGCTGTCATGTCTGGCTAATTTTTGTTAATTATTATTATTATTATTATTATTATTATTAGAGACAGAGTCTTGCTCTGTCGCCCAGGCTGGAGTGCAGTGGTGCCATCTTGGCTCACTGCAAGCTCCGCCTCCCGGGTTCACACCATTCTCCTGCCTCAGCCTCCTGAGTAGCTGGGACTACAGGCGCCCGCCACCACACCTGGCTAATTTTTTTGTATTTTTGTAGAGACGGGGTTTCACTGTGTTAGCCAGGATGGTCTCGATCTCCTGACCTCGACATCTGCCTGCCTCAGCCTCCCAAAGTGCTGGGATTACAAGCATGAGCCACCATGCCTGGCCAATGTCTGGCTAATTTTTTTGCAAAGATAGGGTCTTGCTATGTTGCCCAGGCTGGTCTAATTCCTGGGCTCAAGCAATTCTCCTGCCTCAGCTTCCCAAAGTGCTGGGATTGCAGTATAAGCCACACCCAGCCAACTGTCTGTTTTAGCAAAAGGATTCAGTTCAGGCAACTGCACCTATTGCAGTTCTGGCCGTGAGCCACCACATCCAACCAGAATTATTTCAAAAGACTTTACAATAGAATGTTTTGACCTCACATCCCTAGTAGGATGTCTATAGAATATTTTGACCTCACATCCCTAGTAGGATGTCTATTAAAATAATTTTTTAAATTAACATAATGAATTCTTAAACACATTTAATAGTCTTATTGTTAGTAATAATGATGATGATATTGGCTGGGCATGGCGACTCGTGCATGTAATCGCAGAACTTTGGGAGGCTGAGGCAGGAAGATTGCTTGAGGCCAGAAGTTCAAGACCAGCCTAGGCAACATTGTGAGATCCCCATCTCTACAAAAAAATTTAAAAATCAGCCAGGCATGGTGACATGCACCTGCAGTCCCAGCTACTCATGAGGTTGAGGCAGGAGGAGTTGGAGACTGCAGTGTTCTAGGATCATGCCACCTCACTCTAGGCTGGACAACAAAGCACGACTGTGTCTCAAAAAAAATCCCCAAAAGATACAAACAAAAGAAAACTGAAGCTACATAACAGGTACAATGGGGTTCATTATTCCATTCTATCTACTTTTGAGTATGTTTGAAAATTTCCATTATAGAACTTTGTTTAAAAAGAGAGAACAAGAACATGTTGGCTTAGCAACAGAAAAGTATACATATGTTCAGCCAAAGACATGAACAAGAATGTTCTTAACAGCACTATTTATAACAGCCCCAAACTGGAAACAACCCAGATGTCCATTAACAGAAGAAGAAATAGCTGGGCATGGTTCTTTGTGCCTGTAATCCCAGCAACTCGGGAGGCTAAGGATCCCTTGAGGCCAGGAGTTCAAGACCAGCCTGGCAACCACCTCTAAAAATATTTTTTAAATTTAGCTGGGTGTGGTGGCTCATGCCTGTAGCTGTAGTCCCAGCTACCCAGGAGGCTGAGGCAAAGGATTGCTTGATCCTAGGAATTTGAGGCTACAGTGAGCTATCCTCACACTTGTGAATGGCCACCGCACTCCAGCCTGGGTGACAGAGTGAGACCCTGTCTCTAAAAAAAAAACAATCAACAAAGGGTAGACATTCATATAACCGAATGAGTAACATGGATAAACCTCACAGATATGAAATTGTACCTCCTGTCTGCTTCCATTTAATACAAAAACTGGCAACATTATTTTATTCTGTTAGAAGCAGTATAGAAGGCCGGGTGCAGTCACTCATGCCTGTAATTCCGACACTTTCAGAGGCTGAGGTGGGAGGATTGCTTGAAGCCAGGAGTTCTAGAGCAGTCTAGGTAACAAAGCAAGACGCTGTCTCTACAAAAAAATTCTAAAAATTAACTGGGCATGGTGGTGTGTGCCAATAGTCCCAGCTACTCAGGAGGCTGAGGTGGAAGGATTGCCTGAGCCCAGGAGGTTGAGGCTGCAGTGAGCTCTGATCACACCACTGTACTCCAGTCTGGGTAACAGAAAGAGACTCCAGTTCTTAAAATAATAATGATGATGATGATGATAATAATAATAATAATAGGGGTTTGGGGCAATAGTGCAAAACCTCACGGGGCTTTCTTTGGGGGGCTGTTTTGTCTCTTGATCTGGGTGCTGGATAAGGGAGTGCTCAGTTTGTGAGAATGTATTATTTGTGCACTTTCTTGTATACATAACAGTATTCAAGAAAAAAAATTGATGTTGAGTTCATGTTAAGATATAACAAGCATTGGCTGGGTGCAGTGGCTCACGCCTGTAATACCACCACTTTGGGAGGCCATGGTGGGCAAATCACTTGAGGTCAGGAGTTTGAGACCAGGCTGGCCAACATGGTGAAACCCCGTCTATACTAAAAATACAAAAATTAGCCGGGCTTGGTGGCATACACTTGTAGTCCCAGCTACTCAGGAGGCTAAGGCATAAGAATCACTTTAACCTGGGAGGCAGAGGTTGCAGTGAGCCGAGATGGTGCCATTGTACTCCAGCCTGGGCGACTGAGTGAGGCTCTGTCTCAAAAAAAACATCAAGCATCATTTTACATAATGACATAAATATAAAAAATGGCCAGCATGGCTGGGCGCAGTGGCTCATACCTGTAATCCTAGCACTTTGGGAGGCAGAGGTGGGCAGATCATGAGGTCAGCAGATCAAGACCATCCTGGTTAACACGGTGAAACTCCATCTCTACTAAAACTACAAAAAATTACTCAGGTGACGTGGCGGGCGCCTGTTGTCCCAGCTGCTCGGGAGGCTGAAGCAGGAGAATGCTGTGAACCCGGGAGGCGGAGCTTACAGTGAGCTGAGATTGCGCCACTGCACTCCAGCCTGGGCGACAGAGCAAGACTCCGTCTCAGGAAAAAAAAAAAAAAGGCCAACATGAGAATGAGTGAAAGTTCATAAACTCTTCCTATGGTGACTCACATATGGCATAAGGAACTAGCTCACTGGTTTTGCCTTCTCCTTCCTCTCTTCTCTAAAGTTCTTCATTTCCTAGGCCTGTAACTTGCTGTCTTCCCACTACGGTGCCTTCTAATAAAGAGCTATCCATTTTCCAAAGCTAAAAACAATGTAAATCTTTGCTGTGGTTATTTTTTGACACATCAAAAAAGGCACCAAGCCTAGATGTTTTTAAAACTTCAAAAGTTTATTGATCGGCACGGTGGCTCACACCTTTAATCCCAGCACTTTTGGAGGCAAAAGTGGGCAGATCACCTGAGGTCAGCAGTTTGAGACCAGCCTGGCCAACACGGCGAAACCCCGTCTGTACTAAAAATACAAAAATTAGCCGGGCATGGTGGCGGGTGCCTGTAATCCCAGTTACTCAGGAGGCTGAGGCAGGAGAATCACTTGGGGTCTGGGAGGCGAAGGCTACAGTGAACTGAGATTGTGCCATTGCACTTCAGCCTGGGTGACAGAGTGAGACTCCATACCAAAAAAAAAAAAAAAGTTTATTATCTAAAGGCTTTACCTTTAGATAATACACCATTCAAATGCTATTTAAACTACTCCAGATCAGATAGAAAGATGGTAAGCGCTCTTAACGTATTTTGTGATATTAATAAAATACTGATAGTCAAATCTTTTCATTGTTTCTGAAGTTTGTTCCCTTCTGTCTCTTGGTGATTAACTCCTATATTCTGTTGGTCTGAATGTCTTCACTGTGGTGTAGGGAGGAGACAGCCATCCTGGCCCCCACGGCTATGGTGAGAATCAGTGCTGTCCTGCCTTGGGCATGTCTCCAAAGCCCAAACACACTGGGAAGACGGAGTTGGCCCTACTCAGGGTCTCCACTCAGGCCAGGCTGGGTCCCACTTCCCTCTCCCTGAGCCCCAGACACACCAATGCTGTCATTGCATGTTGATTCTCTGAGTCCCTGAGCCCCGTACCTCCTGGCCTTAGCGAGCCTTGCCAGTGTTCTCCCCACCTCACCACTGCCCAACAGACACAGCATGCCACCTGCTCTGCCTCGGGTCCCAGACCTTTCCCTCCCCAGGCACCTGTTCAAGGGGAGTGAGAGAAGCAACACAGCCCTTCTGTGCCAATGCACATTCCACCTGGGGGAGGAGGCAGAGAGGAGGGGTCCTCAGAAACGGCTGATTTGTCAACCCTGGACAAAATGAAAGGGAGAAGAAGCAGGAGGAAAGATGGACAGGTCTTTCTGCGGCCCCGCCCCCACAAAAGGAATGTGTGGGCTGGGTGCAGTGGCTCATGCCTGTAATCCCAGTACTTTGGGAGGCTGAGGCGGGTGGATCACCTGAGGTCAAGGGTTCAAGACCAGCCTGACCAACATGGTGAAACCCCGTCTCTACTAAAAATGCAAAAAATTAGCTAGGCGTGGTGGCGGGTGCCTGTAATCCCAGCTACTCAGGAGGCTGGAGAAGGAGAATCTCTTGAACCCAGGAGCTGGAGGTTGCAGTGAGCCGAGATCGCGAAGCAAGGAAGGAAGGGAGGGCAGGAGGAAGGAAGGGTGTGGCCACAGATCATGAGTAGGATCAGTAAGACAGACCTCCATTCCCAAAAGCTAAATTATGGCAGACATGAGGTGGCTGGGGGACCCACATGAAAGAAGGCACTTGGAGCCTTCAGAGAAGAATGCAGGGAGGCAAAACCCCCAAAGGCCTGAAAGCTTCAGCAGTCACTAGAAGGGGAGCTGAATACATGTGCTGAGGGGCGCTGGGGAGAGGACCCCTTCAGAGGCCACAGTTCTTAGGTCTCACCAGCCCCTCCTTGCTGCCAACCTACCAGGTCCCAGGCTCCCTGAATCCTCAGACAATAACTACAGGGGTACCTCATCCTTGTCCAGATACCGATACCGCCATGTGAGTCCTCCTGCACCTCAATTTGGGTGCTTTCTAACTGAAAGAACCAGGGCAGCCAGGCGTGGTGGCTCACGCCTGTAATCCCAGCACTTTGGGAGGCCGAGGGAGGCAGATCACCTGACGTCGGGAGTTCAAGACCAGTGTGACTAACATGGAGAAACCCTATCTCTACTAAAAATACAAAATTAGCCAGGCGTGGTGGCACATGCCTGTAATCCCAGCTACTCGGGAGGCTGAGGCAGGAGAATTGCTTGAATCCAGTAGGCGGAGGTTGCGGTGAGCCATCGCGCCACTGCACTCCAGCCTGGGCAACAAGAGTGACAATCCCCCAAAAAACAAAACAAACAAACCAGGGCAGTTCCCCACCACCCTCCAAGCACTGTACTCCAGCTTATAAATGCTGCTGGGGAGGAAGGCCACTTCTGACCATGCCTGGTGAGTGAATCCATCTTTGCAGGCATGGAGCTTCTGTTCACAGTGGTCTACCAGCGTCCTAACTGCTGTTGGGGCATGTGGACCTTTTGATTGGACCAAGAATGCAGTTCCTTTAGGAGACTGTGTTACTAGGTTCGATGTTTTAGGGTTCTGTAGCCCGAGGCAAGGTGCTGACTTGCTGGTTTTACGTGCTTAGGGTGACCTCTGCTGGTGGCTTCTCTAAATGTCAGTTGAATACACAGCCAGCAACTGCCTGTACCTTCTTACATCAGCCAGTAGTTGGAGCCACATTGCTACCAGGAGGAAAAGACAGTGCTCTTCTCATACAAGAGTTATTAAAACAAAGTGATGCCCCAATGCTGTTCAAGAATGAACAGCCTTGGCCGGGCGCGGTGGCTCAAGCCTGTCATCCCAGCACGTTGGGAGGCCGAGACGGGCGGATCACGAGGTCAGGAAATCGAGACCATCCTGGCTAACATGGTGAAACCCCGTCTCTACTAAAAAATGCAAAAAACTAGCCGGGCAAGGTGGCGGCGCCTGTAGTCCCAGCTACTCGGGAGGCTGAGGCAGGAGAATGGCGGGAACCCGGGAGGTGGAGCTTGCAGTGAGCTGAGATCCGGCCACTGCACTCCAGCCTGGGCGACAGAGCCAGACTCCGTCTCAATAAAAAAAAAAAAAAAAAAGAATGAACAGTCTGGTCTATTAGTAACAAAGGATTCTGGTACTTGGCAACTTTTTGTGGATTAGCAAGGGTTAAATAACAAAGTGAGTATTTTATCGTCATGAGAATCTATCACAATAACTGAAAGAATTGCTGCCAGTACTGGCACCTGGTGTACAGCCCTGGGCACTGCTAATATATATATTTTTTTTGATGGATTCTTGCTCTTGCCCAGTCTGGAGTGCAGTGGTGCCATCTCGGTTCACTGCAACCTCTGCCTCCCTTCCTGGGTTCAAGTGATTCTCCAATCTCAGCCTCCCGAGTAGCTGGGATTATAGGTGTGCACCACCACACCTGGCTAATTTTTGTATTTTTTTTAGTAGAGACAGGGTTTTACCAGTTGGGCAGGCTGGTCTCGAACTCCTGACCTCAGGTGATCCACCTGCCTTGGCCTCCCAAAGTGCTGGGATTACAGGCGTGAGCCACCGCGCCCAGCCTCTACTGCTAATTCTTCATTCTTCAGTGTCACCAAGTGAGGCACGCGGCATGCCTCCACACCTCCCACAGGGACTTTTGGATTCTCTTGCAAATGTCGCCAGTGGATCAAACACATGCACAGCATGAACTGCTGGTGGTGTCCATGGTGTCCTGACTTCTTGCTTTATCAGTGATTTTCTGAGAGCGGCTCCCACTGAGGAAACCACCCAAACTTCTCTGCATGCTTCTCAGACATAGGTCAGTAGAGATGGTTGGGCCTTGAATGAAGACAAAATCCAGGGTTCTGTGATCCAAGTCACTTTCCTGGGGGACAGCTGGGCAACTACTGAAGATGAAGCACCAGGCTGGGCACGGCAGCTCACACCTGTCATCCTAGCACTGTGGGAGGCCAAGGCGGGTGGATCACCTGAGGGCAGGAGTTTGAGACCAGCCTGACCAACATGGTGAAATCCTGTCTCTACTAAAAATACAAAAAAATTAGTCAAGTGTAGTGGTGCGCACCTGTAATCCCAGCTACTTGGGAGGCTGAGGCAGGAGAATCACTTGAATCCAGTAGGTGGAGGTTGTAGTGAGCCAAGATCACACAATTGCACTCCAGCCTGGGTGACAAGAGCAGGACTCCATCTCAAAAAGTAAATAAATAAACAAACAAATAAGTAAAATAAGGAAAAATAAAGCAAACCATGTAAAAAGAAAACAAGTGCACATGGAACTCGGACGATGGTTGCCTTGGGTGGGACAGCAGAGAATGGGATGGTCAGGGTAGGTTGGGAGGCAGAGTATGTTGCTTGGGTTATTGTTAAAGTCCTAGCTTTTATTTTGTGGTGGTGGGTTTGAAGCTGCTCACATTATTAAAAATAACCAACTAAATATTTAATTATTCTTGACTTTTAATTTTTTATAGAAATGGAGTCTCACTATGTCACCCAGGCTGGCTTTAAACTCCTCAAGGGCTTAAGCAATCCTTTCCCTTCAGCCTCTCAAGTAGCTGGGATTACAGGCATGTGCCACCACGCCCAACCAAAATGTTTAAATATAGGCCAGACTCAGTGGCTCATGCCTGTAATCCCAACACTTTGGTAGGCCAAGGCGGGTGGATCACCTGAGGTCAGGAGTTCGAGACCAGCCTGGTCTCGAAACCCCGTCTCTACTAAATAAAAAAATTAGCCAGGCATGGTGGTGGGCGCCTGTAATCCCAGCTACTCAGGAGGCTGAGGCAGAAGAATGGCTTGAATCCGTGAGGCAGAGGTTACAGTGAGCCAAGATCGCACCATTGCACTCCAGATGGGCAACAAGAGCAAGACTCTCAAAAAAAAAAAAAAGTAAATAATTTATAGACCAAAACAGGAACCATAATCGAAATTAGAAAATATTCAAAACTAAGCTATAAGTAAAATACTAGATACTCCATACACATCAGAATGGCTATTGTGAAAACAAAAAACAGAAAACAGCAAGTGTTGGCAAGGATGGGGAGGAACTGGAACCCTCGGATGGGGAGGAACTGGAACCCTTGGATGGGAGGAATTAGAACCCTCGTGCGCTGTTGGTGGGAATGTAAAGCGGTGCAATTGTCATGGAAAACAGAATGGTGATTCCTCAAAAAATTAAAAATAGAATTACTATATGAGCCAGCAATGCCACTTCTGGATCTATACCCACATGAACTGAAGGTAGGGTCTCAGAGAGATTCGTACACCCATGTTCACAGCAGCATTATTCCCAACAGCCAAAAGGTGGAGGCCACCCTAACATCTATCAGTGGATAAATGGATAAACAAAATGTGGTCTGTATGAATTATTCAGCCTTAAAAAGAAAGGAGGCCAGGTGCAGTGGCTCATGCCTGTAATTCCAGCACTTTGGGAAGCCAAGGCGGGTGGATTACCTGAATTCAGGAGTTTGAGATCAGCCTAGCCACAGGTGAGATACCCTGTCTCTACTAAAAATACAAAAATTGGCCGGGCGCAGTGGCTCATGCCTGTAATCCTAGCACTTTGGGAGGCTGAAGCCAGCAGATCACGAGGTCAGGAGTTTGAGACCAGCTTGGCCAACACAGTAAAACCCTGTTTCTACTAAAAATACAAAAAATTAGCCGGGCATGGTGGCAGGCGTCTGTAATCCCAGCTAATCAGGAGGCTGAGGAAGCAGAATCACTTGAACCCAGGAGGCAGAGTTTGCAGTGAGCTGAGATTGCACCACTGTACTCCAGCCTGGGCAACTAGAGCAAAACTCCATCTCAAAAAAAAAAAAAAAAAGTAAAAACTGTATGCATGTGTGCATGTGCAGAGAAACAGAACACGGCAAAATGTTCGACTGGTGACCCTGCTGAAAGGCAAACAAGACTTATTTCACAATTCTTTCACCTTTTTCTTTAGGTTTGAAAATTCTCTAAAACAGTTTGGGGTGAGGGTGAGGTAAAGCTGAAAAGTAACCGAAAGGGATAAAAAAAGAACTACAGGGGTTGGGCACGGTGGCTCACGCCTGTAATCTCAGCACTTTGGGAGGCCGAGGTGGGCAGATCACCTGAGGTCGGAGTTCGAGACCAGCTGGCCAACATGGTGAAACCCTGTCTCTACTAAAAATACAAAAATTAGCCGGTGTAGTGGCAGACGCCTGTAATCCCAGCTACTCGGGAAGCTGAGGTAGGAGAATTCCTTGAACCTGGGAAGCAGGGGTTGCAGTGAGCTGAGATCACACCACTGAACTCCAGCCTGGGTGACAGAGCAAGACTCCATCTCAGAAACAAAAGAAAAGAAAAGAAGGCCGGGCGCGGTGGCTCAAGCCTGTAATCCCAGCACTTTGGGAGGCCGAGATGGGCGGATCACGAGGTCAGGAGATCGAGACCATCCTGGCTAACACGGTGAAACCCCGTCTCTACTAAAAATACAAAAAACTAGCCGGGCGAGGTGGCGGGCGCCTGTAGTCCCAGCTACTCGGGAGGCTGAGGCAGGAGAATGGCGTGAACCCGGGAGGCGGAGCTTGCAGTGAGCTGAGATCCGGCCACTGTACTCCAGCCTGGGCGGCAGAGCAAGACTCCGTCTCAAAAAAAAAAAAAAAAAAAAAAAAAAAAAAAAAAAAAAAAAAAAAAAAGAAAAAGAAAAAGAACTACAGGATAAACCCAGAGGGATTGGTTTGTTTCCCATTGGTTATGAGAGAAAAACAAAAACAAACAAAAAACAAAGGGAGTATAAGTGGGAAATACGGTAAGAGCAGCAATTAATGAAATACCAATGACAAAGAATGACAACAAAAAGCTGGTGCTTAGAAAAGACTAATAATGACCTTCTGCCAAGATTGACCAGCTATAACAGAGAGAAAGCACAAATAAACAATATTACATATAAAAAGGGGGACATAACTTTGGATACAGCCAAGATTACAAACATAAGGCAATCATACAAATATCTCTGTACTAGTAAATTTGAAGCCATAGCAAACATGAGAAAATATGGGGGCTGAGTGCGGTGGCTCATGCCTGTAACACCAGCAATTTGGGAGGCTGAGGTGGACAGATCACCTGAAATCAGGAGTTTGAGACCAGCCTGGCCAACATGGTGAAACCCTGTCTCTACTAAAAATACAAAAATGAGCCGGGCATGGTGGCACACACCTGTAATCCCAGCTATTCGGGAGGCTGAGGCATGAGAATCACTTGAACCTGGGAGGCGGAGGTTGCGGTGAGCAGAGATGGTGCCATTTCACTCCAGCCTGGGTGACAGAGCAAGATCCTGTCTCAAAAATAAATAAATAAATAATATAAACATTTTTTCCTTGAAAATATGACTGAAGAACAGAACACCTGAGTAATCTATCACCACTGACAATTTAGTTCCAACCTACCTACCCACCCACCTAAAAAAAAAACACCAGGGCATGGTTGGTTTTACAGCAAGCTTTACCAAAAATTTTAGAAATGCAAAATTCCAATCTTATACAAACTTGTAATTAAAATAAAGGGAAAACACTTTTCAACTTATTTTATGAAGCTGGTATAACCTTGATACAAAACAAAGGGTGGGGGCACTACAGAAAAGGAAAAGTTTAAACCATTTCACCTACACACCTGGATGCCAAAATACCAGAGAACCAAATCTGGCAGTATAATAACAAATCCATCATGACTATCTTCTTCCAGGAATGCAAGGATATTTTAACGTGAGAAATTTATGATATTCCATCACATTTACAGATTAGAGGAGGAAAACCATGTGGTGAGCTCAGATTGCCATCTGTGCTCCTTGGCACACACACAGGGGTGGCTGGGTGGCAAGGGAGGAAAGTGCACTGGGCCACACGGGGAAGCCGTGGTGGAAATGACCTGGCTGTAGAGGTTAGTCCTGAAGTGACAGAGGTGCACAGTCTGAAGGGCCACAAAGTCTCAAGCATAACTGCAAGAGAAGCCAGTAAGTACTATTAGGCAGCCAGTCACAGGGACTGGCCATGACATCAGGACAAGGGGCTCTTAACGTCAGATCTCAGCTCACTCTGGGAGATCTATTCATACATGGTTGGATCCCACCATTCAGTTGGGAGAACAGAGGTGGAATTCAGCTTCAGAGAATGACACAGGAAAGTATCGTGCAGAATACAAGGACCCTACCTCCATCAGGACCCTTAGTTACAGCCCATAGAAGCTGAATGGCTGGTAAGAGATGAAGAAGTGGAAACAAAAAGGTTTTAGGGGGAAAAGAAAGATGTTACTAGGTAGATCACAGTATCACTGAGAGAGCTGAAGAAAAACATAAGACCAAGCTTACAGATACAAGGCCAAAAAAAAAACACACACACAAAGTGGGCAACAAAGGACTATTTAGAGGAAAACGTATAGCCCTGAATATATTAGAAAACAAATTGAAATTAAATTAGCTAAGCCCACATCTCAAGAATCCAAAATGAGCAAATAAACCCACAGAAACGAAGGCAAAGGCCAGTAAGGAAGACCTCTTGCAAAGCTAGCCAAATAAAATACACAATATAAACATGTGTTTCTTGATTTCACCTGCCCTCACCCCTTGCCCCACTTTTTCTGGTAAGAGAACCTCTCTATTCCATGGGAAACATATAAGAATTACTTGTGGCTCATCCTGCCCCACCCCAGTCCTCCACACCCTCCTACCCCCAGCCCTGGCTGCAGTGACTGCTTCAGCACAACAAGTGACCTGAGGAAGACCCACTGCTCTTCACTGAAATACAGGGATCCTCAAGAACAGGCTCTGTGTATACACTCAAGCTTCCTACAGAAAACGTCTGTAGGAGGGAAAGACATTGATCAGCTGGGAGCAGAGATGACAGAGATAAATGAGAGAGCCTGAGGAATCGTGCTGCTGGCATTGGCTTACCCTGTCCGAAGCGTGCCACTCAGAGACCTCAGGTCAACAAGCCTTGTTTACTTCTGAGTTCAATTTTGTCATTCATAAGAAAGTTCCATATAGGCCAGGCATGGTGCCTCACACCTGTAATCCCAGCACTTTGGGAGGCCAAGGGGGGCCAATCACCTGAGGTCAGGAGTTCGAGACCAGCCTGGTCAACATGGCGAAACCCCATCTCTACTAAAAATACAAAAATTAGCCGGGCATGGTGGTGGGCGCCTGTAATCCCAGCTACTCGGGAGGTGGAGACAGGAGAATCACTTGAACCCGGAACATGGAGGTTGCAGTGAGCCAATACTACACCACTGCACTCCAGCCTGGACAACATGGCGATACTCTGCCTCAAAAACAAAACAACAACAAACAAAAAAAGAAAGTTCCAAATAATACAAATATTATGCAAGACCTTTTGCCCAAAAAGTTTAAATATATATGAAATATGATCCTAGAATGATATGAATTATCAAAATTGACTTAAGGATAGAAAACTGTAGACAGAACACAACTGAATAAACTAAAAGGCAAAGATCAACCCGTGAAAAAAGTATCCAGCACAGATGTTTTTGTAAACAAGTTCTACAAAATGATAAAGAAACAAATACCTGGTCTATAAACAATTCAAGCCTGAAGAAAAAGACGTCTCCAAACCCATTTGCAAGGCTAGCATAAAGCTAATATCGAAATAGAACAGGAAGGTCATTTTTTAAAACAAGGGAGGGGACTGGCACAGGGACAGAGACAAAACTCGTAAGTTAATAAGTAATATACTGTAAAACTAAGCAAGGTTTATATCAGAATGCAAGGTGTGTTCAACATTAGGAAACCTATTACTGTAACTCAGTACAATCACACAATAAAATCTTTTTATTTTCTCCATAGATGTCAACATTCATCACTGTTAAACAAAAGGGAAGGGGAAAAAAAGAAAAAACCCAATAAGCTAGAACAGAAGAAAACATCTTCAGCCTAATGAAGATCATCTACTGGAAGCCCAGAGCAAGTGTCCTACCTCAGGACGCAACGTGAAAACCATTCCCACTGAGAAAGGGGCAATCAAGGGTGCCATGCAACATCACACTGGAGGTCCTGGCCTCTGGGAGTCACAAGAAATAGACATGAGTGTAAAGGAGGAGATGAAACTGCCATTAGTGGGATACAATTTGGCTATCTAGAAAGCCACAAGATCAACTGAAGAACTGCGCATTCGACAAGGTGGGCAACACAAAGATGGACACACAGGTGGATGCCAGGGATGGGCAAAGGTGATTTCTGCAGATCCTTCACTACCAGTAACTAGGACTTTCATAAAACTCCTAAGACTAAATCAAATTGGAAGTAAAAGCCCATGTGAAGACCACACCACCTTCCCAAAGAACATACCTCATTTCTGGATAGGAAGATGAAAAACTGTTAATTTTTCTACAATATTTATTTAAAAATAAAATAAAAAACAGGGACGGGCATGCTGATTCATTCTTGTTATCCCAGCACTTTGGGAGGCCGAGGCGGGCGGATCACAAAGTCAGGAGATCGAGACCATCCTGGTTAACACAGTGAAACTCTGTCTCTACTAAAAAAATACAAAAAATTAGCCAGGCGTGGTGGTGGGCGCCTGTAGTCCCAGCTACTTGGGTGGCTGAGGCAGGAGAATGGCGTGAACCTGGGAGGCGGAGCTTGCAGTGAGCCGAGATTGTGCCACTACACTCCAGCCTGGGTGACAGAGCGAGACTCCGTCTCAAAAAAAAAAAAAAAAAGATATTTCCAGTGAGCAAAGAATGAACCGTCCAAGAAATAGTATAGGGACAAGTGACTTTCCCTTTAGGAGAAGTTTGCTACCTCTCAGAAAAACAACTTCAGATGAATTATAGATACACACACATACGTATCTTTAACCCATATTGTCTATTTTTGGTATATACATCTATATATTTTATACATGTATATTCATACATACATATATACAGATGTATATATGTTTAAAGCCACACTATAAGAGAAAGCAAATGAGAAACAGATAAATGAAGTGATAGCTGGAAGACGTGGGAATCAGTACAGGTTTTCACGCCTGTTTCTGAAATGGGAGATTCTACAGCACGCTTGGCACTAACACATCATATCCAGTAGACAGGACGGCCAAAAACACAAAACAAAAAAACAAAAGAATCAAACACCCAAACCCAAACAGAACAAAACCCAACAACACATATACCCGACCAAAGTCTTTAAGAAAGCAAAAGAGGTCGGGCACAGTGGCTCACACCTGTAATTTCAGCACTCTAGGAGGCCGAAGTGGGTAGACCACTTGAGGTCAGGAGTTCGAGACCAGCCTGGCCAACATGGCAAAACCTTGTCTCTACTGAAAATACAAAAATTAGCCAGGCATGGTGGCACGCACCTGTAATCCCAGCAGTTTGGGAGGCTGAAGCAGGAGGTTCACTTAAGGTCAGGAGTTCGAGACCAGCCTGGGCAACATGGCAAAACCCCATCTCTCCTAAAAATAGAAAAAGTTAGCCAGGTGTGGTGGTGCACGCCTGTAGTCCAAGCAACTTGGGAGGCTGAGGCAGGAGAATTACTTGAACCCGGTAGGTGAAGGTTACAGTGAGCAGAGACTACACCACTGCACTCCAGCCTGAGCAACACAGGTAGAATCTGTCTCAAAAAAAAAAAAAAAAAAAAAAAGGGGCTTCGAAGCACAAGAGGTAAGGTTTAAGTCCCACTGGCTTACAACGGGAAGGTATGTGAGCACATCTGCAGAGTTGGTAACGGGGAGGCAGGTGTTCCCTCTGATAGCTGCTATTTCTTAATGAGGCATGGGTTGTGGTAACTACCACAAGAAGGGGGAATTGATAGATAAGAGAAGTTTTGAAATAGACATCCCAGAGTAGATCCACTGGGCAGTGCTTAGTGTCCATCTGAGGTTTGTAACGATAAACTTAAGGTACAACGGCTGGCCAGGCTGGCTGTTTTCTCACCTAATGACGGTGACTTGGGTTTGGGCAGAGTTGAATGACTGGGTTTACCCAGGGTTAGGGTTTTACTAGCTGAACAGAATGGAGGGACACGGGGGTGTAGGGTGGACCATGGAACTGATGCTATGCAAGAGGGAAGTGAAGACAGAAGGTTAATCATGAGAATGTCAGGGCTGGTTAGAAGGATGAAGGGTCAGGGTGGAAAAGCAGCCTCCATTTAAAAGGTTACAAGACAATCAATGTCCTCAGGGAATACTCAGGTTTCAATTAAAGTCAGATGGCCGGACCATTCAAAACAAAGGTAAGGGCCGGGCGCGGTGGCTCAAGCCTGTAATCCCAGCACTTTGGGAGGCCGAGGCGGGTGGATCACAAGGTCAGGAGATCGAGACTATCCTGGCTAACATGGTGAAACCCCGTCTCTACTAAAAATACAAAAAACTAGCCGGGCGCGGTAGCGGGCGCCTGTAGTCCCAGCTACTTGGGAGGCTGAGGCGGGAGAATGGTGTGAACCCGGGAGGCGGAGCTTGCAGTGAGCCGAGATCGCGCCACTGCACTCCAGCCTGGGAGACACAGTGAGACTCCGTCTCAAAAAAAAAAAAAAAAAAAAAAAAAAAACAAAGGTAAGGACAGAAAGATTTGCCAGCCACCTTCTGGAGCTGACGGATGGTGAAGAGTGGTGGGAGAGACGGGATGGCATGTGGGGATGGACACAGTAGCTGGAGGTGAGCACTCCCGTACGCAGGGTGACTAGAAAGGCGGGGAGAACAGCATGAGGCACCATGGGCTCCTGAGCGTCTCTTAGAGGCAGGTGGGTGTTAGGTCCTAGGGCTGTCATCCTGAATGCTTGAATCGGTATGAACTGCAAGCAGGCAAGGAAGCAGGAGTGCTCCCAGCTGTTACACACATGCAAGGAGGCCCAGCGCAGGGCCTGGCACTTTCTAAGTGCCCAGTAAGAAAGAACAAACAACCGGGGAAAGACTCCAGCCATTTCCCATTTCCTTCCCATTCAGCCCACCCAGTCACAAGGTCTCTTTACCAGGGAGCAGTTCTTCACCTCACCACAAGTCTCCGTCCCCCGAGAGAGCCACTCAGACACCAGAACAAGTCACCAACCCACCAGGGGTTTAATTCTCCTAATCAAAACATCAGTTCAGAGAGGGGCCCTGCTTTGTCCCCATCCAGGGGTGAAGATCTGCAAAGCACCCTGGGAATGTCCAAGCCCAGAAGAGCCAGGGGCCCATCCCTGAGCAAGTGGAAAAGTGGGTCCTGGAGTCTCAGGCGGCCTCCTCCTCTTCGCTCTCCTCCTCACTCTCATGATACTGTCTGCGGTTTGTGTTAACAAACAGGTCAGAATCATCTTCTGAGCTGGACTCCTCTCCTGATAACTGTGGCTCAGCTGGGAGTTCTGGCTGAGTTTGTCTGCACGAAGGGAAGAGAGCAGAGTTAGCCCAGCACCTTCTGAGAAAACCAGATCTACAATCAAGGAGTTCCAAAAAAAGGAGGACCATCCGGCCCAGCAGTCAGGGCCCTACAGGACCCTTTAAAGACTAAAACAAGGGACAGAGGCAGAGCAAACAGTGGGGAAACTTGGCTAGAGAAACAGGCTAAAGACTGACCCCACTCCCCAAACATGTGCCACAGCCATTTGTTTCAGTCAGGAATAATGATTCTACGACCACCAACTAATGCTTAATGAACCCGCATCACACACCAGATGCTGCACTAAGCAATTTTACAAGCCATCCACTTCTTTAATCTTCACAATGCTCCCATTTTATATATAAGGAGAATAGAGTTTGAAGGAATTAAATGACGTGCTTAAAGTCATTCAGCTTTAAGTGACAAAGCCAGGATTTTAACCCAGAGAATCTGACCTTCAAGCCACATTCATAACTATGTACCACATACGTAGAAGCTCTCAACAGATACCCTATGTAAGGAGGAAAAAAGGCTCTATTTTTCCCTCAAGGCACCAAAGCATGAACCCCTTATTTTCCATGTGTCCCACCGCAAGGCTTGTTTCTCACCTGTTCCTGTTGTTGTGTTTCTCAGCCACTTCAGAGAAGGCCTCAGGCCTATGCCAAGAGATAAGCAAGGTCAGGGAGGACAAATCACTTTCTCACAAAAGAGCTGTTTCCAGCTGTCTCTGCCTGGGATGCCATGACCTTCCCTCCCCTAATTCCCAAGCTAGGAAGGCAATGCCTTCAGAAGCCAGAGAGTCAGTGATCAAGGGGACCACTTACCAAAAGCCCTCCTTTTGCAGGGAGCGCACGTGGTCCTTGCAGAGCACAAACGAGATCTCAGCCTTCACCTTTTCTCCCTCTTCAATGGGGTCAACAATGAGAAAGTCTCCTGTAGGTAAGAAGAGAAAAGGCAAAGTCAGGCCTGCCTGCAATAAGGAAAGCCAAAGCCATAAGAAGTGGTTCTATCTCCTAGAGAGGGCTGCCTCTCTCACCTCCCTGTCTCTCTTTTTTTCTTTTTTTTTTTGAGACAGGGTCTTGCTCTGTTGCCCAGGCTGGAATGCAATAGCATGATCATAGCTGACTGCAGCCTCCACCTCCCAGGCTCAAGTGATTCTCAGGCCTCAGCCTCCCGAATAGCTGGGATCACAGGCACGTGCCCAACTAATTTTTTACTTTTT
Organism: Theropithecus gelada; assembly: GCF_003255815.1. Lineage (NCBI taxonomy): Eukaryota > Metazoa > Chordata > Mammalia > Primates > Cercopithecidae > Theropithecus > Theropithecus gelada. The sequence goes on from NW_020258144.1 coordinate 32,194, forward strand.
GTAGAGACAAGGTCTCATTATGCTGCCCAGGATGGTCTCAAGCGATCCTCCCACCTCAGCCCCTCAAAGTGCTGGGATTACAGGAGTGATCCTCTCACCTCTTTTGATCCAGATGTTCTTGCGGTATTTAGAGGGCATGCTCACCAGGAAGCGCTGCCCTTGGGCTGTCTCCACCTCATGCAGATTGTTCCCTGGGGTCCTGAGTACCTGGTTCAGGAGAGACCAAGAATCAGTCTCATCGGTCAAACACTCTCTCAGCCACGCGCACCCTGCCACCACCCCAGGGGCCCTCCAGGGCCGGAGGGGTGGGGAGCAGAGCAGCTTGTGCCCAAAGCCACTCACCCTGACAATCTGCTGCTGGTCGGAGGGCACGATGTGCTCCCCCAGCACCTCCTTCACCACATGCTTCCTCTTGGTGGCCTGAGACATGCTGAAGTTGTCCCAGGGCGGTTAGGAACGAAGAGACTGTCAACTCCTCCTCCTGAGTTCCTTGGATGGCAGGCTCAGAACCCAGGACTGTTCTGAAGATGGGGAGGGGCCTTTTACTGAGGGGTGACACGGTGTCTTGGTTAAGAACATGGGCTCTGAAGTCTAACTGCCTGGATTCAAATCCTACCCTCATTTATTTCCTAACTATTCAACTTCTCTAGGTCCCAGAAAAATAACAGCTAACTCAGCACTGTTACAGAATGGGACAACAGTGCATGTCATGTAAAAGTAACTCTGGCAGGGAGCTGTGGCTCACGCCTGTAATCCCAGCACTTTGGGAGGCCGAGGCGGGCGAATCACGAGGTCAAGAGATCCAGACCATCCTAACACGGTGAAACCTCGTCTCCACTAAAAATACAAAAAATTAGCCGGGCGTGGTGGCGGGCGCCAGCTACTTGGGAGGCTGAGGCAGGAGAATGGCGTGAACCCGGGAGGCGGAGCTTAGAGTGAGCCGAGATCGTGCCACTGCACTCCAGCCTGGGGAACAGAGTGAGACTTGGTCTCAAAAAAAAAAAAAAAAAAAGTAACTCCTACAATCTTAAGTCCTGGTGTAATGTAAAACTATAGGAAAGTTCCAGAGAAATCATCCTGGCAACCTCTTTGGAAGGAGTCTGAAATAAACCGTATCTTTCTCAACACGCTTGTACACCCCAAGTCTGGCATAGTCACACAACAGAGAAGTTCAGTCTGGCAACACACTACAGCCGGAGACAAATTAGGTGGCCACCGTGATGGTCCAAGCCAGGAATTAGTTAATTAAAGGTTGAGGTGAGCAGGCTTGTCTGCGACATCTGCATTTTTCTGACTTGCGTACTTAGAAGACGAGGGCCAGTACCCTTAAGACTGATGGTTTCCGAAGGAAACACTGTCATCTCTAGTTGCCGTTCTCCTTCCTCCTCCCTGTCTATCCCGGAGAAAAGACCCTCAGAGAAACACCCACACTCAGTCTCTGGCCCTGGGCTCCCAGGGATGCTGCCGGAGCAACCCCGCTGTCCAGGCTGGACGCTGAGAGAGGATCGTCCACGACTCACTTCAAGGCTGAGCCAAGAAAACACAGTAAAGGAACTTGCCGGCGGCCGCGACGGTAGCGTCACCTCGAAATCAGGTCTCCAGCGTTCCCAGTTCCCACCAGCCCCACTGCGAGGAGTGCGACGTGAGTCTGAGTCGGATCCCTCCGAAAACCGTCTTCCGGCGCTGTCTCAGAGGCCTCCCGGCCACCCGTCCCCTCCCTTGTCCGTCTTCTAACTCTTCCCTACGCCAGGTCGGTCAAGCCTAAGTCCTTGAGTTCCGGGTCCGGGCAGCACAGAAAGGAAGTTCTCTCCCTGTAGGCCTCTCTCCCTCAGAACTGCTCGAGGAGCGACACCTTAGAAAACAGGGCTTCCCGCGAAGAACCGGAAAGGAGCGACTACTAAGGACGCCCTCGAGGTCCGTGGCGCCTCAACTCTATAGCTCTAACTGGCTAGAAGGGCCCAACGTGGAAGGTTTTTTTTTTTTTTTAAAAAGGCGGCTGAGGCGACCCGGAAGCGGAAGTGAAAGAAAGTTCTAGTGGCTTGAGGTATCCGCGGGAGCAGCAGGGTGGCGGGAGGAACCGTTACGGGAACTGAAGCTGCCGGTGAGCGCGAGCCGCGGAGCAGGGCCCTGGCTGGAGGCCAGAGGGATTGCAGGGAGAAGGGGAGGAGAGGGGCGGCAGGCGCTGTGGCTGGCCCTGGGGGAGAGCTTGGCCTTGCTGCGGGGAGGGGGCGGGGTGCGGCGCGTGGAAGCCGGGCCGCGGGAGGGGGCGGGCCGCGGGAGGGGGCGGGCCGCGGCTGCGCGCGGTGGGGGCGGAGCTGGGTGCGGCGTGTGCCCCGTGGACGCGTAGCGGGTGTTTCGTAGCGCTCGGTGTGCGCTTCGCCCTGTAGGTAGAGAGACCCTTTGGTTAGCTTTCCACGCCAAGTGGCTGTTCCAGGCAGTCAGTACCTTCTTGGCTCAGCCAAGGTCACAGAGGGAGTGACAGCTTCCGGGCAGCCCTGGCTACTGACTCTGGGAATCTTCCCACTGCCCCGCTTGCGCCACCTGTTAGGCAAGATTGTTTTTCTTCTGGGGCAAGATCAAAATCCAGGTCCTGCAGGAAGAAACTCCTTTTCAGAATAGTAGGGAAGGGTCTCCCTGGATCTCGGTTTTCTCCTTTCAGGATGAGGGGGATAGAGCAAGCCACCGGAACCCCTGGCTTGGCTGCCTCTTACTGTGAGATTGCTAGTGGGCTCTTAGGAGTTCCAGGTCTTCAGCCCTAATCTGCCTTTCTTTTGGGATTCCTAGATTAAGCCTGATCAAGATGACAACCTCCCAAAAGCACCGAGACTTCGTGGCAGAGCCCATGGGGGAGAAGCCAGTGGGGAGCCTGGCTGGGATTGGTGAAGTCCTGGGCAAGAAGCTGGAGGAGAGGGGCTTTGACAAGGTGTGGGGTGGCCGCCTGTACCTGGTGCAGGCGGGGGTGGGAGGGAAGTGAGTCCATCTGCTAGGGGGTGGACAGTGGGGTATAATCTGAAGAGGCTGCCAGAGCCTGGGCACCTGGTGGAGAGGAGATGGGGGCAAAACCCACGCTGCTTCTTGGGCTTGTGTACTCTGAATGGCACAGGAATGGCCGCCTTGCTCTTATCCCTCACTGAACACTGAGCAGCACACCCCTTCCTTTTTCCCTGTTTTGCAGGCCTATGTTGTCCTTGGCCAGTTTCTGGTGCTAAAGAAAGATGAAGACCTCTTCCGGGAATGGCTGAAGGACACGTGTGGCGCCAACGCCAAGCAGTCCCGGGACTGCTTCGGATGCCTTCGAGAGTGGTGCGACGCCTTCTTGTGATGCTCTCTGGGAAGCTCTCAATCCCCAGCCCTGATCCAGAGTTTGCAGCCGAGTAGGGACTCCTCCCCTGCCCTCTACGAAGGAAAAGATTGCTATTGTTGTACTCACCTCCGACGTACTCCAGGGTCTTTTGGGAGTTTTCTCCCCTAACCATTTCAGCTTTTTTGGATTCTCGCTCTTGCATGCCTCCCCCGCCCTTTTTCCCTTGCCAGTTCCCTGGTGACAGTTACCAGCTTTCCTGAATGGATTCCTGGCCCCGTCCCTCACCCACCCACCCTCACTTTCAGTCCGTTTGATACCATTTGGCTCCTTTTTGGGCAGAACAGTCACTGTCCTTGTAAAGTTTTTTAGATCAATAAAGTCAGTGGCTTTCATGACTGGGCTTTGTGCACTGAAAAGCAAGTGGGCTGGGAGTTGCCTCTCCTCCAGGGACGGACCATGTTTCCCTCACTCCTTATCAGTAGAGACCGAAACTGGCAGCTTCCCTTCCATTCTCAGAGGGCAGTCATGCTAGCCATGTAGGCCTCAGGCAGGTGACTTGTGTCTCAATCCCCGAGTGATGTGGGAGAGGGTGTGGGTGGATCTTTTCCTGGGAGCCAGATGGACTGTGTTCCAGATGTTAGTTAAGTCAACAGCTGGGCTAGGCAGCACCTGGTGGAAAAGTCAGTGGGAGTCAGAGGTACCAGGGTGGGCCAGATGTGGGTGAGAGTTCACCTGCCAGTCAGCATATCATCTGCTCCTCTGACCTCGGCAAGGGTGGGCAGGGCGCTTGCCATCTTCCATGATCTCTTAGGTAGGAGAAGGAGCACAGGCATCACAGCTGGAAGGATGTGAGGGGAGTACACCTCAGTACATTTTAGTCCTATTCTTTTTGTTTACTTTTTAACTTAATAGAGACGGCCCTTCTGTGTTGCCCAGGCTGGCCTTAAGCGATCCTTAAGCCTCTCAAAGCGCTATGACTATAGGTGTGAGCCACCATACGCGGCCAGCCCTGTTATGTCTTGAACACTTAGTATGAACCAGGCTTGAAGCTAAAATCTTTGCAAACATTTTTTTCTTTCACAATAATAATTATTTTCTCTTTTACAGGTGAGGAAACTTGAGGCTCAGAGAGGCGAATTTGCCCGTGGACTTGCTCCTGGGAAGTAGCCAGACTGGAACTCAGAACTAGCTTGGAAACGCATGGACCGGGCCCTGTGTTCCTTGGTCATATGGCTTATCCTCTCTGAGTCTCAGTTTTCCCACTTGGAAAATGAGATGGTTGTAGGGAAAGGATATTTGCAGCAGTGTGAACAACAAAGGAGTATTTCCGTAGCACAAATACAACTGCAATCAAGAAAAAGGTGGACTGGCTGGGCGTGATGGCTCACGTCTGTAATCCCAGCACTTTCAGAGGCCGAGGTGGGTGGATCACCTGAGGTCAGGATTTCAAGACCAGCCTGGCCAACATGATGAAACCCCATCTCTACTAAAAATACACAAATTAGCCCGGTGTGGTGGTGCACGCCTGTAATCCCAGCTACTCAGGAGGCTAAAGCAGGAGAATCGAATTTGGGAGGCAGAGGTTGCAGTCAGCCAAGATCATGCCATAGTACTCCAGCCAGGGTGACAAGAATGAAACTCTGTCTCAAAAAGAAAAGAAAAAAAAAGGCAGACAGCACAACAGAAAAATAGGTAGAAGACCTAAGATGGCCACAGAAGAAGGTTCCCTCCCAGTAAATAAGCACAGGAAAGGTGCTCCATATTGCTAGTAATAAGAAATCACATGCCATTAATACCCATCTGACTGGCAAACACTTTTAAGTTGGACAATACCAAGTATTGATGAGATGGTGAAACAACAGGAACTGATACCCAGCTGGTGGGAGTATAAATTGGTCTAAACAATTCGGGAAGACAGTTGGGTGTTATTTAGTAAAACTGACACACCCTGTGACCAAGCAGTTCCACTCTCAGGACTGTGCCTTGAAGAAAGTCCCCAACACCTGCAGCAGGACTGAGGTGAGTTCGCAGCTGCAATGTTGGGAGCAACGCTAGCGGCTGTCAACACTGGAGCAGATAAATACGCATTCATGCCACCGGGCACTGAACGGAGGTGAAAATGAACAAATGATAGCTGTGTACAACACAAATCTCAATAGCAAATGAAGCCAAACAAGTTCGTAGGAATTCCTACATAGATAGGAAAACAAAGGAAATGATTATGGTAAATGGTAAAGGAAAAAGTCTACAGTGATTATCTTTGGGGGAGGATGTGGAAGGGCTTAAGGGTAGGCTTGGCCTACCCTGACCTGTGTTTCTGGCCTGTGGGGGGGTGGTACAGGCATTGACCAAAAGAGTGTGTTCTGCGCCCTTCTCTGTGTATTAGCTACATCTCAGAACAATAAAAATATAAAAGGAAAACCAAAAATAAAGACCTGAGGCTGGAACGATCGTGTGACAGGTCAGAAACTAAATTGTTATTTGTAGGGATGAGAGTTCTGGGCAAGGCTGGGACCGGGAAGTGCGAGTGGCACAGCCTGAAAGGGACACTGGGTGGCTGCAGCAGGGCCTAGCTTGTGCTTCCTGCCGCTTCCTGGGAGGCTGCTGGTCCGAGGCCTGGCTGAGGTCACGAGGGCTCTCTCTTGAGTTTCATACTGTTTCTGATGTCTTCCTGGGTAAGTCCCCTCAGCCTTGACCCTCGTGCTGTGATGCTGTCGCAGGCCTGGTGTGCTGAGGTGGGGACTTTGCAGGGCCCTGGCCTCACCCACACCTCAGCCCTGATGCTGCCAGATTGTTGCTGGTGCTCTGTGAGGTCATGGAGACTCCCTCCTCCTCCACGAAGCCCTTGCCTGGGCTCCTGCCCACACTGGCTTCCTGATTTGGCCTCGCCTGACTCTGGCACTAGGAGCCTGCTGGAAGCCTGCGGCTCATGCTGTCTGCTTTATTTCCTTGTCATCTGCCTTTCCCAGCTCACCCACAGGCTTTGCCTTAGAAGGGGCTGGAACCTGCCTTCTCACCTCTCCCTTGGGGCTCGGGCAGTGCGTATACCAGGTGGCAGGCCACAAACCCTTTATTAGGACTCCATATTGCATCCCACACAAGTTCTTGGCTCTGTCCTGGGACAGCAGTAGACAAAGGGTATCTAGAATGTACCTTGTGACAGTGTGGCCTCTCAGATCCAGCCTGACTCAGCCAGCAGGACAAAGGGACCACAGCTTGGAATGCTGGTGCAGAAAGCAGACCTGGTGGTGAGGGGTGAGAGTCAGGTTGTCTAAGTGTCAGCCCATGGTACCCAACAGGACATGCCTGGCCATCCGCTAGCCTGGGACATGGGTGGGCCCGGAAATCAGCAAATACTGACCCCGTGCCCCCATGCCCTCACACCCAGCCAGAGCTTGACACCCCTCAGCCGATCTAGTCATGAGTGCTCAGAGCCCGCCTAGAACCTGGTGTGAACACAGCCCGTGCACTCCGGGGTCCTGAAGGGCTCCTGCTGCCCCCGGAAAGGAAGTAAGGGGAGGCTACCTGGAGCACCACAAGCCCTGCCCCGCGGAAGCCTGCTGAGCATGGAAGGCTCCCAGCAGGTGCTTGTGACGGCTGATCCCCTTCCAGGCTGGCCCCTCCCTGCAGGGACCAGGGCTCTTTCCTGTCACTCCCAACCTTGACTGATGGCAGCCTTGAAGAGCCTGCCAGGCCCGATTCTGGGCCTTTGCTCCCCATGCAATCTGGAGCAAGTTGCTTCACTCCCTTGAGCTACAGCCTCCTTGCCAGCTGGTGCAGGGTTGTGAAGATTCAACCAGTGAATCAGCAGCGCTTAGGAGCGCTCCTCCCCAGAGGGGAGCTTTAATCCCTGTTGGATTACAGGTTTCCTTGCCGAAGGATCTCCTTTTCAGGATATGGGACTGCAGAGCCCTGGGGGAGGACAATATCCTCTGTCCAACTGAAGGTTCAAGGAAAAGGGTTCTGGGGGAAGCACCAAGGCCTTGGAGGGCCTGATCCCAGAGGGAAGGAGATGTCAAGAACCTGCCCTGGTCATCTCTACCCATCAGGCCAGGGGCAAGAGAGGGGTGCTGTGGACAACCTGGGTTGGGATGTCTGGGCCACTGCAAAACTGGAGGCTGTGCCCTGTGGCCAGTACATTTGACCGACCTCAAGCTCACATTTGGCCCAAACCTCCTGGAAGCCAAAGTGGTCCAGACAGGATGGAGTCAGGCCCCAGGAAAGTCTACTCAGGGACACCCCACCTGCAAGAAACAACCCTACACCATGCACAGTAGACCTCATACCCCTGTAGAGCAGCCAAGGACTCATGCGCCAGGACCCACCACTACCCTTCCCCTTTGACCTCCCATTTCCTCCTTGTAGGAAGAGGTGATAATCATTGCCTCTGCAGCTGCTATGGGAAAGAAAGAACATACATTGAATCCCTGGCGCAAGGCCTGGCACACAGCAAGAGCTCTTATCATTGTTAACCCCACTCCCCACCTTTTCTCACCAAGATACCAATTCTAGCTGTGTGACCTTATACAAGTGTCCCAACCTCTCTGATTAACTTTTTCATCTGCAAAGTGAGGATAATGTGTGCTCCCTCAGGGTGCTTGTGAGAATTAGTGGGTGAAAAGTGCTCAGAAATTGCTAGGTTGTACTGCAAAAGAGTCCTTGGCATCAGCACAAAGCAGTGGCAGGTGGGGTGAGTGCCCATGGTGAGTCAAGTCGCAGACAGGCCTTGGCTAGTTTTTGAGAGAGTGTTGGAGGTACCTGGAGCTATGGCTAAGCTCCAAGTGATGAGACAGCAGGCCTAGGGGAGCTGCTTCTCCCACCTTGCCCCTGTGGCACAATCCTGGGCCTCTTCCTCTACCCCTCCCAGGCTCTCAGCTCAGAGTCCTGGCCAGGCGTCATCCTCCTGATCAACTCAAGCTCAGCCAGCACTTCCACAAACTGGAGTCTGTCCCCTTAAGCCAGACACCTGAGGCTGCCAGGAACTTGTGACGGTTCCTTAGAATCCCAGGAAGATGGCAGAGTTGGTTTTCCACAGCTGGGCTGAGGAAGTGAGGCAGGTAGCAGGCTGGCAGCTGCCCTGGGCAGTGAGTGACTGCTCTGGTCTAGGTCTCTGTGTGGGAAATCACTTCCTTTTGTGGTCCTGGAATTCTAAGGCCCAGAATCAGGAAGGGAGGGTGACACGCTGGATGCCTATACACAATATCCATCCCAATGAGGGCTGCCGGCTGCTCTTTATGTACTGTGACCTAGCACCTCTTCCAAGCCCCAGTGAAGCCCCTGGAGGCTCTAAGCACTGCAAGATCTTAGTGCCGGCCGGGCGCGGTGGCTCAAGCCTGTAATCCCAGCACTTTGGGAGGCCGAGGCGGGTGGATCACGAGGTCAGGAGATCGAGACTATCCCGGCTAACATGGTGAAACCCCGTCTCTACTAAAAAATACAAAAACAACTAGCCCAGCGAGGTGGCGGGCGCCTGTAGTCCCAGCTACTCAGGAGGCTGAGGCAGGAGAATGGCGTGAACCTGGGAGGCGGAGCTTGCAGTGAGCTGAGATCCGGCCACTGCACTCCAGCCTGGGTGACAGAGCAAGACTCCGTCTCAAAAAAAAAAAGATCCTAGTGCCCTAGGGACAATAAGCCTCTGCCCCCCAGCAACATGGAATTACAAGTACAAACTACAGTGAACTCTAAAATGCAGACAAATAATTCCAGCAAGGCCTGCCTGTAATCCCAGTGCTTTGGGAAGCTGAGGTGGGAGGATCTCATGATCTCTTGAGGCCAGGCATTCGAGACCCACCTGGGCACTACAGTGAGACCCCCATCTCTACAAAAAAATTTAAGAATTAGCCAGGTGTGAAAAAAATTAACCAGGTATGGGGGCATGCACCTGTGGTTCCAGCTACTTGGGAGGCTGAGATGGGAGGATTGCTTGAAGCCAGGAAGTTGAGGTATAGTGAGCTATGATAGTGCCACTACACTCTAGCCTGGCTGACAGAGCTCTGTCACACATACAAAAATTTTTTTTCAACAAAATCCAGACTTTTCCTGAGTTGACTACTTCAACACTGCTTTTCATCTGTTTTTTTTTTTGTTTGTTTGTTTTTTTGAGACAGGGTCTTGCTCTGTCACCCAGGTGGAATGCAGTGGCACTATCACTGCTCACTGCAGCCTCAAACTCCCAGACTCTAGTAATCCTCCCACCTCAGCCTCCCGAGTAGCTGGGACCACAGGCGTGCACCATCATGCACAACTAATTTATTTTAGATCTTTTGGTAGAGATGAGGGCTCACTATGTTGCCCAGGCTGGTCTCAAACTCCTGGCCTCAAGTGATCCTCCTGCTTCCGACTCCCAAAGTCCTGGGATTACAGGTGTGAGCTACCGTGTGATTAATAGATCACCACATGATTAACAGATCACCACCCTGATCTATTAATTATTGGAGTCTTTTTTTTTTGAGACAGAGTCTTGCTCTGTCACCCAGGCTGGAGTGCAGTGGCGTGGTCTCAGCTCACTGCAACCTCTGCCTCCCGGGTTCAAGTGATTCACCCACCTCAGTCTCCCAAGTAGCTGGGACTACAGGTGTGCACCACCACGCCCAACTAATTTTTGTATTTTTAGTAGAGATGGGGTGTTGGGAGCCAAAAAGGCCAAAGGGATCGTGACCAACTCGGCATTCCACTCAAGGCTATATGATCAAACAGCAAACTGTTTATCACGAATGCAGGATGTGGGCAAACTCCCACTGTCCTGCCACCAAAAGGTTTGCTGAGGGCCTCACTCCCTTGCGCTGTGCTCCTTCAAGTTATCTACTGAGAAAATTAGCACCTATTGTTCAAAGGATGCAGTCTCGCAAGCCTGCTATGGGCCAAATGGCTGACTGACAACTACCTGACATACCCGACAAACATCCCCCGTTTCTCGCTATCTCTTTTGCCTGATAAATACGGAGGGCTGGGTAAAGCTCAGGGCCCTTGTCCACTGGAGGCAAGGTGCCCCCTGACTGCTTCTTCCAAATAATACTCTTTTGTCTCTTGTCTTTTATTCCCGCGTTTGCCTGGCTTTGTTCAGTCCCCCTAGGTCCCTGCGGGCTACAATGGGGTTTCACCCTGTTGGCCAGGCTAGTCTCGAACTCCTGTCCTCAAATGATCTGCCCACCTTGGCCTCCCAAAGTGCTGGGATTACAGGCATGAGCTACCGTGCCTGGCAATTATTGGAGTCTTTAAAAACACAGTCATGGACCTTGTTTGCTGGTACCTCCAGCACATGCTCACTGTATCTATAGGAGAGCCAGATTCGGATTATCAATATCAGAGCAAACTTAGGAGATAAGGTGTCTTTCAGACAAGGACACAGAGGCTCTGTCTGGGAGGTTGAGGGGCTTGCCCAAAGCCATGCGGTCAGTAAGATGGCAGACCTGACATGACTGACACCCCCTCCTTCTGGGCAGTTTGTGTCCTTTGGGCTCAGTCTGGTTTAAGATCACAGATTTGACTTAGACTGCCAGCACACCGAAACCAGTGTCACCATTTATTTTCCGCCGGTGTCTTTGGGCAAATCCATTTTCCCTTCTCTGTAAAGTGAAGACTTTTTTTTTTTTTTGAGACAGTCTCTCTCTGTCACCCAGGCTAGAGCGCAGTGGCGCCCTCTTGGCTCACTGCAACCTCCGCCTCCCAGGTTCAAGCAATTCTCCTGCCTCAGCCTTCTGAGTAGCTGGGATTACAGGTGTGTGCCTCCACGCCCGGCTAATTTTTGTACTTTTAGTAGAGAGGGGGTTTCACCATGTTGGCCAGACTGGTCTTGAACTCCTGACCTCAAGTGATCTGCCTGCCTCAGCCTCCCAAAGTGCTGGGATTACAAGCGTGAGCCCTCACACCCAGCCCTCTTTTTTTTTTTTGAATCAGCATCTAGCTCTGTCGCCCAGGCTGGAGTGCAGTGGTGAGATTGCGACTCACTGCAGCCTTGAACACCCTGGCTCAAGTAGTCCTCCCACCTTGGACTCTCAAAGTGCTGGAATTACAAGCATGCCTAGGCGCCTGGCCAGGTGGAAACATTAGTCACTGGTGCTCCAGGAAGGTTGTCAGGCAGCGCTGAGCAGTAATGTGTCCTACTCACCTGCTGTTTATGCAGCACCAGGCCGCTTCTAAGAACTTTACCTGTTTCAGCTCACTGAATTCTCACAACACCCATTGTACAGAAGAGGAAACTGAGGCAGCGAGTGGTTAAGTGACTTCTCCGAGGTCACACAGCTAGGAAATGGTGGCAACAGTAAGAGCCCACGAAGAGCTGCGGTTGGTAGTTCACTCTGGACAGCCCTCCCGTGAACCGTCCCTTTACTGGCACTTGTTGCTGGGGACCTTCGTTGTCCTCTCCCTCCCTGGGCCAGGTGTGTCCTGGAGGGCAGGGAAGCGTCTTGGCACGCGGGTGCGCGCCGCCCCCTCGACCTCCTGGGCTCCCTGAACCTCGCAGGACCCCGGAAACCGGCAACTTCGAGCCCCGCCCCAGCTCCTGGCCGCGGGGGCGCACCGCGGGCGTCGGGCGGGGCGGCCCAGCAGGTAAAAGCTGCGCGGTCGCAGGCTCGGCACTCACAGCTCTGATGGCTCCGATGGCACTGACGGCCATGGCGCGTTCGAGCCTCCCGCTGGCGCTGGGCCTGGCCCTGGTCGCATTCTGCCTCCTGGCGCTGCCCCGCGACGCCCGGGCTCGGCCGCAGGAGCGCATGGTCGGAGAACGCCAGGACCTGTCGCCCGACGACCCGCAGGTGCAGAAGGCGGCGCAGGCGGCCGTGGCCAGTTACAACATGGGCAGCAACAGCCTCTACTACTTCCGAGACACGCACATCATCAAGGCGCAGAGCCAGGTGCGGCGGGCGGGGTGCTGGCAGGGGATACTGGCCCAGGCGGGGGAGGCCACAGGCGCTGCCCGGGCTTGCATGGAGGGGGCCCGAAAGCGCTACCGGGATATTTTCATGCAATATTTAAAAAATCGAATTAATGCCAAAACTCCACAATGGGCAGCCATCTAAATTTCAAGGAAAGACATCATTCAATCCTGTATTGCATGCACTACCTGCCTTCCTGGCTTGCCTGGTCCTAGTCTCTGCCCTGATGGGGTAGATCGGGGAGAAGGGAAGGCAGATGGGGACAGTGGGCAGTTCCCCAGGTGGGGCATGTCTGATGTCTGCCCAGGCTGCTGGTGGGGCTCAGCCTCCAGGCCTCTCCTCCCTCCACACCCACCAGAACTTCCACCACCCCGGACCCCAGGTCTGAATCATCCCTTCCCCCTCTCTCCCCACCTGAGTGCCTGGGGGCAACAGGAGAATATGCTGGGAGGTGAGAAGTGAGGATCAAGGGTCAAGACCCCTGACCTGCCCCTACCCTATGTCCCCAGCTGGTGGCCGGCATCAAGTACTTCCTGACGATGGAGATGGGGAGCACAGACTGCCGCAAGACCAGGGTCGCTGGAGACCACGTGGACCTCACCACCTGCCCCCTTGCAGCAGGGGCGCAGCAGGAGGTAACAGCTGGGCTCCTCCAGCCCCAGCCCTCCCCAGAGCCTCAGGCACTCAGGTTGTCCAGCCTGAACTGGTTTGGCTGGACATGCAGATGTCCAGATGTCTGGCTGAACCTGTCGGCCTTCTGGATGAGTCAGCCTCTGGGCCAAGATGGGGTGCAGAAAGGAAGCTGGGGCTTCCTTGGGGAATGGAGAAGTTGGCTACCAAGATCTGGAGTCTAGTCCCGGCCATGTGGCTTGACATCCATTGGGTCAGTGATTGCCCTTTTCTTGCCCTGGATTGGCCTGGCAGGCAGAGGGCTGGCTATTGGGAGGAGACAGGTCGAGGCTGGGCTCACCCCTCCTTCTCCCCTATATTCTCTCTACAGAAGCTGCGCTGTGACTTTGAGGTCCTTGTGGTTCCCTGGCAGAACTCCTCTCAGCTCCTAAAGCACAACTGTGTGCAGGTGTGATAAGTCCTTGAGGGCGAAGGCCATTTGTTTTGGGGCCACGGTGGAGGGTACTTCAGGTCCATGGGCCGTATCTGTCACAATAAATGGCCAGTGCTGCTTCTTGCATTGGTTTCTTCTCAGTGCTTCACTTCTGCCCCCATCCCCCACCCCCACTTCTGGCAGCTCCCAGCTCCCCCGCCCAAGCTGAGAGGTCACCCTGCCACCTGCAGCAGAGCTGCTGCTGTCCCAGCCCAGACAGTGCTGAAGGTGCAGGGCTGAGCCTCCAAATGTGGAGCCCTCCAAACACCCCAGCATCACAGGCAGAGAGGAACAAACCTTGGAGCCCCCACACATAGCCAGAGACTCCCGATATTCTCAGAGGTAAGGGGTGGGGGCAGACTCACAGAGCAGGGGCGATGCCCGGAGACAAGAACAGGGCCGGCTGCCTGGGAGCACTCCGAGGAGGAGTCTGTGCTCTGCTCCTGCTCAGCCCCAGGAGGAGCTCATGGGTGGCATGTGGGGCTTCAAGCAGGCAGTGTCCTCACCCAGGACGCTGAGCTCCCGGCCTGTAAGATTCCTCCACCTGCATGTGGCCCAATGATGGCAGAGTCCCTGCAGGCCAAGAGACCATGAGGGCTAGGACAGTGCTTCTCAGTCCAGGCTGTGGGCTCCACACCACAAGGACGCCTCTCATGCCTTGCCCTGGGCAAGATGCCTGAAAGGGGCTAGACTGGGAGCCCTAGAGGGACAGAGCTTGTCTGCCACCCACAGGAGGGGTGAGGGGACAGATTCAATGTAATGTCATTTAAAGAAAACAGCATCGTGGCTGGGTGCAGTGGCTCATGCCTGTAATCCCAGCACTTTGGGAGGCTGAGGAGGGTGGATCACCTGAGGTCAGGGGTTCAAGACCAGCCTGGCCAACATGGTGAAACCTCGTCTCAACTAAGAATACAAAAATTATCTGGGTGTGGTGGCAGGCCCCTGTAATCTCAGCTATTCGGGAGGCTGAGGCAGGAGAATCTCTTGAATCCAGGAGGCAGAGGTTGCATTGAGCCCAGATTGCGCCACTGCACTCCAGTCTGGGAGACAGAGCAAGACTCCATCTCAAAAAAGAAAGCGGCATTGCAACATTTGCACACCTGAATTTGTGGCTGCAATTCATACTCCCCCATACATATACACACGCATACACCCAAAGCACAACACACCAGACATACACACACAGACACCCACAGCACACACTCAGATGCTGGCAGATATCACATGCATACCCAGAGAAACACAGCCTAGCAACTCATGAGCACAGAAGCAACACACCCTAGAGAAACAACCTGGAGATGTACACACAAAACCCAAACACAACCCAAGGACCCACGTGCCACACCCAGAGGTGTTCCTCAGATGCACCAGCACACACCCACACTTGGGATATGGGCCTTGGGGGTGCTAGGTGTCGGTACCATCAGGCCCAGGCAGGCAGCACCGCAGTGGCTGCGGAGAGCATCCCACGGCCCTTCCTTTCTGACAAGGCCTCACACCCTGCTTGTGCCTGCCTAGTCCCCTGCCCAAGGCTAGGGCCTAATGAGCAGCAGCCCCAGCTCCCAGGCCCTGCCATCTGCCTTCGGAGCCCATATTGGGATAGGGATGAGGAAACAGGAAGTAGATCCTGGGTCCCACCTGGGAGTGAGAAGCTGAGGGGTGGCATTTGACAGGAGCTGGGGACCCGGGAGACGACATCCAGCCCTGTTTCTGCTCAAGCTTGTCAGATGTGGCAGCTCAGACAGCCCAGGGTGTGTGGGGGGCCTGCTGCTTAGAAGGGCTCCCATCTGCCACCAAGCAGGGGCTCCCAGCATTGGGCAGGCAGGGGGTGGGGGGCAGGAAATGCCTGCTGAATGAATGTGTGAGGTGTGAGGTGGTGGAGAGAAGCAAGGCCCAGAGACACCTGCCCGGTGACCTCTCTGCCCCTGGCATCTGTGCCCAAATCCCATATGGCATTTCCTCCACACAGTCTATTCCTGGGTCCTGGGCCAGCCAGTGCCTTCAGCCAGACCAGGAAAGAGAGGTGCTTATTCTGTCCTGGGGCCCTGGAAGCTACAGCACTGACTGGTCTGGCCCAGAGATGGGAGGGTTGGCAAAAAACTATTGCCCTTCAGCTCCCGCTCCTGACTCCCTCTGGCCTGAACTGCACCCTGGATTCACCTCTACTAGAGGTGAGATGGCTATTGTAGATAATGGAAAACCCTCCACTCAAGGAGAGACCCCTGGGGCCAGGGCAAGGCTTGCACTTTACTCAGTGCTAGGTTTCCAGCACCCAGCATAAGCCAGTGTCCCACTGTCACCCCCAGCCATGGGGACAGGGGCTCTGGACATCCAGCCTAGGCTCAGGCTATCAGTCCGGAGGTCATCTAAGTCCTAGAGCAGGCTGTGGGGCACAGCCTTCAGCCTCATTCCCTGCTTCCCTCTCCCAGCAGCAAGGTCCTCCACACATCCCTGCCCGCCCCTTGCCCTGAGGCCAGAAGGACTTGAGAAGCCCCGACTCCACCTCCCCTCAGTGGGCTCTAGAGTCTGACCCCAGGAAGGGCAGGATATGACAATGACCTCTGACCTCTGGGTTCATGACATCCCCATCTGGTTGGTGCTCTTCTCCTGGAGCTGAGGGTCCTGGCAGGATTGAGTTCCCGGGCTCTGAGTCCCCATTCCTGGAGCCCATTGGGCCCCCAGGCCCTGGCAACCCTGCGGTGTTCAGGCCTATTCTTTTTCTCCTGACTCTTGGGCCAGATGGGCCTTCCTCCCCAAAGCAGGGTTACTGCCTCCTCGGCTCTCCCGGCACCACCGACACCTGAGCTCAGCCCACGTTCTGCCTCACCCCTCCAGCTGCTGTTAATGCCCTGCTGGGCTGAGTTAGCATGTGGGCCCTGGTAGGGCTGGAGGGAATCAAGAGCAGCCCCTTTCATAGGGAGCACCGGCTCACACTCGTTCGTGAATGTGCACCAATTCCCTTCCCTGCGCCTTGGCCTAGCCAGTGAGGACATGGAGCCTCCTGGGGTTTAAAAACTCTATTGGGGCCCCCGCTCTGCAGGGCCTGGACAATCCTTCCAGCAGATTTGGGGATCCGTCCCAGTGCACCCAGGTGGGCAGACTGCCAGGGGTTGAAGTCTGTATCTGGTGTCCTCCTGGGGTCACTGCCTGAAGTCCTCTTCTCCAGCCTGCAGGGGTTAGTGGGGCACGGGTGGGTGAATGAACCAGCCTCTGCCCTCTCCGATCCCCATGGGGCTGTTACTTGGGGACACTTCTGGCTACAAGCCCCTCGCCAGCACCTTCCCGCTCCTGCCTGGTTCACCTCAAATGTGGTGTCCACAATCTCATCGATGACAGCTGCCTGGGAGCGGAACTTCTGCTGCTGCTGCTCCACGCTTGCCACCAGCTGCAGGTAATGGAACAGGAGCTGCTGTTGCCTGCGGGTGATGGGTGGGGGTCGCAGAGATGGGCTGGGTTGACCTGCTGGCTGGGCCTGCTGGACCCCAGAAGCACCCAGAGGCTCTTCTTGCCTGCCTCCTCCCCGCAAAATTTATATGACTGCAGACCTTTATTTCCAGGAGGTCTCCTTTTCCAGATATGAGAAAGTGCCCAAGTCTGCCTGTAGCGTAGAGGCTTCTGGCTTTGTTTATCTTCCTAACCACCCATCCCTCCACCCACCCATTGATCTGCCCCATTCCTCCCAATACGCCCACTCGACCATCTGTCCATCCATCCACCCACTTTATCCAGTCACTCACCATCTGGCCCTCTAGCCACTCACAACTCACCTCCCCCTCCATCCACCAGCTCTTCCCTGTAGCCACCCCCCACCCACCCATTAACACCTTCACCATGCAGTGTAGTCAGTCATCCACCTGTCCATCCACCCACTCATGCGCCCACTACATTACTCATTGTCCCATTCACACCCTCCCGGCCATCTTGTCAACCCATTCATCAAAGAACACTGGAAACAATGAACACAGCAAGGTGCTCTGAGGAGCTGGAGATGAACAAGAGACAGCTTGGCCTCAGAGGAGATGGAGATTAACGAGAGACAGCTTGCCCTCAGAGCCAGACAGCTGCTGACACCTTGAGATGTGAAGTTGGGTTCTGAGGGGCCCAGAGGAGGGAAACCTTGCCCGGTGCTGGGGGCCTGGAAAGACTTCTGGAGGCAGCGTCAATGAGCCGAGTTTGAAAGATAAGTGAGAGGCCAGGCGCGGTGGCTCACGCCTGTAATCCCATCACTTTGTGAGGTCGAGACAGGCGGATCATTTGAGGTCAGGAGTTCGAGACCAGCCTGGCCAACATGGTGAAACACTGCCTCTACTGAAAAAAACCACGCACAAATAGCCGGGCATCGTGGCATGCACCTGTAATCCCAGCTACTCGGGAGGGTGAGGTGGGAGAATAGCTTGAACCCAGGAGGCAGAGGTTGCAGTGAGCCTAGATTACACCACTGCACTCCAGCCTGGGTGACAGAGTTCCCAGATGTCCTGGCCCAGCTGGCCACTCAAGTGGACAGGAATGGAGGTTGAGCATTTGGCTTCCAGGCCTTGATCTAAGCTGTTCCTCCAACTACCTCATTATCCCTCCACTTGGCTGAAGTCTACTCAGCCTCCACGGCCCAACACAGGGCTTTAGAGGTGGGGTCCTCATGGGCAGGGGCTGAGTCTGTGTCCTCTTTGGGTCCCTGGAGCCCTCACAGGGCCCAGACCTGACAAAGGTTGCGGATGGTTCTGGGGTGAAGGAATGGGTGGAATCTCTGCTGCTGGGATTAGCCAGGTGGCACACACACCTCTGGGCGTGCAGAAGCCACTCAGGGTCTCCACATTGCACCCACAGGCTCATCCGCAAGCCTCAGCACTCCATCCCGTTCTAGAGGGGCAGGCAATGTCCCTTTCCCTCCCAACCCTCCAGCCAGGCCCCCAGGCCTCACCCTTACACCCCAGGCCTCACTCCCTTCCTGTCTCCTCACTTCTCAGTCATGGTCCCAAACTTTTTCTCAATGAGCTGCTTCAGCATGGTGCCTTCACTGGCCACATCTTTGGGCTCTGGATGTAGAGAAAGAAGGGTGAGGTCAAGGCCTGGATTTGGAGAGGAGGCAGAGGAACCCCATGTGTCAGGAAGATAAGGGCTAATGGAGCTTCTGTACAGGCTGCTCCAGGAGGTTGCTTCCCCGGGCGTGCCGCATGATGCACTTCCCTTTGTTTGCTTGTCCAGCACCCACCCCACTTCTGGAAGAAGTACCCCAATTTTCCTGAGGAACAAATCACTTCTACCCCCTTTTAGTCCAAGTCCTCTGGCTGAGGTTAGCCCCATCCCCCAGCTTCAAGGACAGGTAACTTAGGCCTAGCCAATTAGAACGTATTTTTTCTTTTCTTCTTCTTCTTTTTTTTTTTTTTTTTTGTGTGTGTGAGACAGAGTCTTGCTCTGTCGCCTTGGCTCACTGCAACCTCTGCCTCCCGGGTTCCAGTGATTCTCCCACCTCAGCCTCCCGAGTAGCTGTGATTACAGGAGCCCACCACCACGCCCAGCTAATTTTTGTACTTTCAGTAGAGACAGGGTTTCACCATGTTGGCCAGGCTGGTCTCAAACTACTGACTTCAGGTGATCCGCCTGCCTCGGCCTCCCAAAGTGCTGGGATTACAGGCGTGAGCCACCATGCCCAGCCCCCAGTAGGTCTTTTAAGATTTGACAAGCACAGTCAGGTGTGGTGGCTCACATCTGTAATCTCAGCACTCTGGGAGGCTGAGGTGGGAGGATCATCTGAGGTCAGGAATTCAAGTTTGAGACCAGCCTGGCCAACATGGTGAAAACCCACCTCTACTAAAAAAACAAACAAAAAGTTAGGTGAGTGTGCTGGCGCATGCCTGCAGTCTCAGCTACTCAGAAGGCTGAGATGGAAGGATTGCTTGAGCCTGGGAAGCCGAGGTTGCAGTGAGCAGAGATTGCAGCACCACACTCCAGCCTGCGCCACAGAGCAAGACTCCATCTCAAACAAACAAACAAACAAACAAAAAAACCACAACGATTTGACAAGCAGTTTAAATGGCTTTGGGAGGATTGTCCTAGAGTCCTCTGGACTAAAGTCCTCCTGAGTCTCAAATTCTAAAACTCTAAAACTGAGTCTGGAATTCTGTATCTGTGGAGGGAGGTTAGGGGGATGGAGAGAATGGCCTCCACTGGCAGGTGAGGCCAGGGCGGGCTGAGCTGGTACCTGCGGCTCTGAGCTCCGTCAGTGAGTCTTCCAGCAGCTTCTCTTGGATCCTGGCGGCCCTCTGGGAAGAAGAGGCCTCAGATCTGTCAGAGTCCCAGGCCTGCTCAACCCTGGAGCCCCATGGCCTTACTCCTCCAGCTTCCTGATCTGGTCCACCTGTCCCACCCCACTTGGTACCTCCTGCTTCATTTTCTCGAGGCCTTTGAACAGCGCCATCTGGAAGCTATCCACCAGGACAGTAATCACCAGGCTGGAGAAGGGGACAGGAGTGTGCCCTCAGTGAAGAGGCCAGAGGAGAGGGGCACCCTGTACTTCCTGTGGGTTCAGTGTGGCACGACCAGGGTGAGAGGGCTGGGGTGAGGGTCCCAGGGGGAGGAGGAAGCACGGGTGGTGCTGGGCAGCACAGCAGGGGCGAGTCCTCACTTGAGGAAGATGAAGTACTGGATGATGATGTAAATTATGAGGATGGGAATGATGTACCAGGCGCCTAGGGGGAGCAGGCCAGAGGGCACAGTCAGGCTGTGCTTGCCACCCCCAACCATGACCTGCTCCCTCCCCACACTCTGACATGCAGGCATCAGAAGCCCCACTTTGCCGATGGGGTCACCAAGCCCTGGCCGGTCCACCCCCCCAATCCCTTGCCCTCCCTGCCGCCTGGGGCCTGCCCTACCCTGGGCACGGCTGTCTATGTAGATGAGGGACCAGTCATCCAGCGTGAGCAAGGTGAAGAGGGTGAAGATGGTGGTGAGGATGTTCTGGAAGCGCTTGGGGTCAGATTTGCGGAACAGTGCTCGGAGGACCGCGGAGAAGAGCACTGGCTGTTCAGGGCCAAACTGGGCTCTCAGTCCTATCCCTGTCCCAGCACCCCTCCTCCTGCCCCATCCCTGCTCCCCGCACCCCTTTCACCGCAACCCCTCAGGCCCCCACCCCAGCCCCTGCAGCACCAGGATACAGAGGCAGGTAAACATGAGGATGAGGATGGCTGCGATGGATGGCAAGGACTGGCCCAGGGTCCCTGTCACTTCCTGGACGCTGGTCAGGAATCTGTGGGCAGAAATGGAGCGGGGGCTGAGTCATCAGTGGGGCAGGGGGGTGTTTATGCCTAGCAGCCACAGCTGGCGCTGAAGGCAGGAGGCTCCTGACTTGCTGGTGACTTGGGTGAGTCCCGGCCCCTCTCTGGAAAAATGAAGGGGCTGATTCCAGTGCATGGCAGGAGGCAGAAGCAGGCTGGGGTCAGCAGCCTCCGGCGCCCCCATCCCTTGAGCAGGTCACAGTGGATTTCTTGGGGGACCCGGTCTGTGTCCCCTCTTCCTTTGGAGTCCCCACCCCAGGTGGGAGCCGTGGCCACTGACCTGAGCCTCCGCAGGACCCGGATGGCCCTCAGCGCTCGCAGGCTCTTGAAGACCTTGAGGATTCGGAAGAGGCTTTGGTGGTAGATGGCGAAGGAGTGGGTCTGCATCAGCAAGAAGTCCAGCACGGCCATGGCCATGATGAAGAAGTCTGAGGGCACAGGGTTCCTGAGCCTGGCGGGCTCCCAACACCAGCGCTCCCTTCCCCACCGTTCTCTCATCCTGAGCCTCCCTGAGACTAAACACACACGGCCTGGCCCCAGCCCCACCCACCCAAATTGTTCCAGAAGTCATAGAAGTACGAGAGACCCAGGGTGATGATCTTGAGCAGGGCTTCCACCACGTAGATGCAGAAGAATATGGAGTCCAAGGCCATGAAGTACCACTCTGCAGGGACACAGGAGCGCGTTCAGAGCTGTCCCGAGCACCCAGTGTCCTCTCTCTCCTTAGCATGAGCCTCATACAAGCCCAGGTTCCCAGGCTCTCCCCGGCTCTACCTAAGCAGCTCCACGACTTCACTACTGCTCTGTGTCTCAGTTTTCTTGTCTTTAAAATGGGTTTAATTGTGTCCGGCAGCAATGGTGCACGCCTGTAATCCCAGCACTTCGGGTGGGTGAGGCGGGCAGATCACCCTAGGTCAGGAGTTTGAGACCAGCCTGGCCAACATGGTGAAACCCTGTTTCTACCAAAAATACAAAAATTAGCTGGGCGTGGTGGCGGGCACCTGTAGTCCCAGCTACTTGGGAGACTGAGGCAGGAGAATCACTGGAACCCGGGAGGCAGAGGTTGTAGTGAACCGAGATCACGCCACTGTACTCCAACCTGGGCAAAAGAGCGAGACTCCGTCTAAAATAAAATAGGGATAACTGAAGTCCATTCGATAAAGTTGTGAGAATTAAATGCATGAACACAAGCGAAGTGCTTAGACTGGAGCCTGAGACAACGAGCCGGGCAGCTCCTGTCCTTCACCCTGCTCCATGACATTAGAGGGCCCAACCTTCCCTGGCCTTCCACCCTCACCCCTCCAGCGCCTTCCACCCTCGCCCCTCCAGGGCCTTCTCGGGTTCCCGGCCCTTCCCGCGAAGCTCAGGCTGCAGGCGCCCGGCCGCCCTCAGTCGCACATTTGGAGCAGATGCGTTCCCTAGTGGCTGCGGCGCGAACAGCACCGCCTCCCGCCTAGCTGGTCCTCCTGTCTCGGGCTGGCTGACCTCAGCGGAGTCTTTATGAGACGCTCTCTAAACGCTGGGCAATGCCATCTACTTCCCAGGGGTGAGGATCTAGTGAGCTGAGTCCTGTGAACCGCCCGGCACTGAATCAGGCCCATGGAGGTCCTGGAACAGCATCGGTGGCTTCTCCATGGGAACAGGGCTCCCTGGCTCTTACCGCCCCGGATCTCGACTTCAGCGAAAGTCTGGGCCACCAGCATGAAGGTGTTGAGGCAGACGACGACGAAGATGAAGGTTTCAAAGGCCAGGGATTGGGTCAGCTTCCGGATCATTTCCCGGAAGCCCTGAATGAGGAAGGTTAGCTTTTCCCACAGCCACTGCAAGAGATTAGTAGAGTGTCCCTTCTTGTGGGTCCGCTGGAGCCGGCCGGCTGAAAGGAACAGGGCCAGAAAGTCAAGTGTGTGCAAGTGGGGGACACGAGGTCCCGGGCACCCCCCAGCCTGGCTCAGCGTCCATAGTCACTCCCACCTGCTTGCTGGCCCTCCGCCTCCGGGGTTCAAGGAATTCTCGCGCCTCAGTCTCCCAAGTAGCTGGGACTACAGGTGCCTGCCCCACACCCAGCTAATTCTTGTATTTTTGGTATAAACAGGGTTTCACCATGTTGGCCAGGCTGGTCTCGAACTCCTGGCCTCCACGGCTTCCACCACATAGACGCAGAAGAATATGGAGTCCAAGGTTATGAAGTACCACTCTGCAGGGACACAGGAGTGCGCTCAGGGCTGTCCCCAGCACCCAGGGTCCTCTCTCTCCTCAGCATGAGCCTCACACAAGCCTGGATTCCCAGGCTCTCCCCGGCTCTACCTAAGCAGCTGCGTGACTTCACTACTGCTCTGTGTCTCCGTTTTCTTGTCTTTAAAATGGGGATAATTGTGACCAGAAGTAATGGCTCGCACCTGGAGCTCACTCCTGGAGACCAGGAGTTCGAGACCACCCTGGCCAATAAATCCCCAACAGGCTGGTCCTGTGCCTTCTGTGGCAGGGGCCAGCCTGTTGGGGATTTGGAGTTGGCTTCTGGGGATCCTGAGGGCTCCCACTCCTGTGTCTCCATGCCTTTCTTTGCTCACGTGGCAACTTACACATGGAAAACCCAACCTCCTCATCACCCCATCCTCTTGGTGCACTTATCCTCTCCCTTTAAGGTCCTGATGAAATGTTCCCTCCTCTGGGTTGCCTTTCCCACCCCCATTTAATAACACACTTGCCCCTGTCTGCTTGTTCCTGAGACTGTTGTCATGTTTTATTTGTTGTTGTTTTCTGAGATGGAGTCTCGCTCTGTTGCCCAGGCTGGAGTGCAGTGTCGTGATCTTGGCTCGCTATAACTTCTGCCTCCCAGCTTCAAGTTATTCTCCTGCCTCACCCTCCTGTGTAGCTGGGATTACAGGCACACACCACCACACCTGGCTAATTTTTGTATTTTTTTGGTAGAGACAAGGTTTCGCCATATTGACCAGGCTGGTCTCCAACTCCTAAACAATCTGCCCACCTCAGCCTCCCAAAGTGTTGGGATTACAGGTGTGAGCCACCGCGCCCGGCCTATTTGTTTGTTTTTTTTTTCTTATGGAGTCTTGCTGTGTCACCCAGGCTGGAGTGCAGTGGCATGATCTCGGCTCACTGCAACCTCTGCCTCCTGAGTTCAAGCGATTCTCCTGCCTCAACCTCCCGAGTAGCTGGGATTACAGGCACGCACCACCATGCCTGGCCAATTTTTGTCTTTTTTTTGGTAGAGACGGGATCTCACCATGTTGGCCAGGCTGGTCTCGAACTCCTGACCTCAAGTGATCCGCCTGTCTCGGCCTCCCGAAGTGCTGAGATTACAGGTGTGAGTCACCACGCCTGGCCTGTTGTCACGTTTATTGAACTACTAGGAAGAAGGTTCGGTGGAGTGAGAGCTAAAGCCCATGGTCCCTCCTTGCCCTCCAATAAGGCCCTCATTCAGGCATTAGCTCCTAATCTCTGTCCTCAAGCAGCTCACAGTTGAGTGGGAGAAATCTGGACAGATAGGATCCACCATGGTCAATGTTCTGAGGACGGCAGGCCCCGAGCACAGGATGATCTGTGGTCGGCTAAGTGACCACCCCCAGTCTTGGGCCCCTCGAGGGCAGCGACTGTGTTGAATTTTTCCCTGTGCTGCCATGGTGCAGGCAGGTGACACACCCACACTGAATGAGTGTCAATGTTTGACTGGTGGACATACGAATAAAGAAGGCAGTGACTGAATGAACAAACACCTCATGGCCTAAAGAAGTGCATAATTCAAAAAATAAAAGATGGGACCATGAACAGTCAGGAGAATGAATAGCCAATGGGGGACATATGCAGGAGGTTCAGGCCTTATGATCTGTGGAAGGTCAGTGCGGGCCCGAGATCAGGTCTGGAACCTGTGCCAGGCAGCAGAGTTGGCATGGGGGACCCAGCAAAGACTCACTTTTGCGTCTCCGAAACTGCCCCTCTTCTTTGCCCCAGTCTTCTGAATCTTTGGTGGAGGTATCCCAGGGATGAACTTTTTTGGACCTCTGGGCGGCACGTGAGTGGCTGACAGACCGAGTCATGCTGTGGGCCGAGCCCCGTGGGTGTGCCATATGAGGGGGGAAGGCTCCTGTATGAGAAGCAGCAGGGCCGGAGGCGTCATGAACCAGGCTCCAGGACGTTTGTGGGATGGAGAGCTGGGAAGTGCTCTGGACGCAGTCCCTGGACTGGTAGTCGCCATAGAGGTGACTGGAATGATGCGTACTGTGGTGGTCTCGGTGCCGGTGGGTCCGGTGGTGGTACTGTGTGTGGTGGGAATGCTCACTATGGGGGTACTCGCTGTGATGGTCAGATATCCCATGCTGGTAGGACCCCACAGAGGAATAAGGGGAAAGGATCTCTCCGTGATGAGAAGGCCTTCTATGCTGCTGGGCTTCGTGATGATGCGACCTGCCATGGTGGTGGCTTTGGTGGTGGGTGGACCAGCCATGGTGGGAGACTTGGTGATGCTGGGACTCGTCGTGTTGGAGCCCGCTAAGGTAGGAAGCCTCGCTGTGGTGGAAGGACTCACTGTAGGGATTGGCTCCATGGGGCAGGTAGGACCCACCATGGTAGGAAGCCTCGCTGGGGTGGTGGGGCACGCCAGAGGAATAGTGGGATAAATTCTCACCGAGATATTGGCGTCTGCCATGGTGAGACGCCTTACGGTAGTGAGAATCATTCTGCTGATGGAACCCACTGTATTGGGACCCGTCATGATGCCTTCTGCCAGCACGGTGGAGCTCATTAAGGTAGTCCTCACCGTAGGAATGGTGGGAGGGGACAGCGCCTTGAGAGGGAGCCAGGCCAAAGCCTGTGGGGCCGTGGGCTCTGCCATGATTCCACGCCTCACTGTGGTGTTGAGATGGGTGGATGTGGGAGGAGAAGGCTTGGTCGTGGAAGTCTTCGAACTCCGGAGGGTGGTGAGATTCACCACGTCGCTGAGGCACGCCATGATGGTGGAGAGCTCCGCTGTGGCCTGGCCTGTGGTGTGGCGGTGATGAGTGGGAGCGAAAGAACGTATCTGTGTTATTGGTGTCTGCCTCATTCTGAGCCTTTTCAGGCACTGAGTTTTGATCCATGACTGTGCTGGGAACTCTGGAGCGAACAGAACTCCAGACCTGGGCCCAACAGGCCCCGCCTGGATTTCCCTTCCTTCCTGAGCCGAGCTCAGTGCAGACTGTGGCCCTGGGCTTCCAGAAAGGCCTGACTATTCTCGTGGAACTCCCCCTTCTATGATGTCACCAGCAGGCCAGGGCCTCATTCCCAAATGTCTCTTCCTGGACTACAGTTCAGAATCAAGAATTATTGTGTCAAACTCCTTCATTGTAAATGAGGAAACCGAGGTCAAGAAAAGGGAAGGACTGGACCTAGGGGACCCCACAGGTCACTGGCAAAGCTGGACCAAGAAGTCTATGGGGCACCATGGCTTCATCAGCTGCTCTAGCCCTGTTATTGGAAAGAAAATGGTCCAAGTGGTCCAGTCTCCAGTCCCATCTAGAGGTCAGTTGGCTCTGGGGTGAAGACTGCCTGACTCCCTCCTAAATAAGTGTGTGACCTTGGGCTTGTTGCTGAACTTTCCCATGCCTCAGTTTCTTCCTCTGTAAAATGGGAATAAGAACACCTAGCCCACAGGATCAAAAAAGTTAAGATATGTAAACCTTATATTAACAGCATAATACCTAGTTTTTGTTGTTGTTGTTTGTTTATTTCTTACTTTATTTTTGAGAAGGAGTCTCGTTCTGTCGCCCAGGCTGGAGTGCAGCGGCACGATCCCGACTCACTGCAACCTCCGCCTCCCAGGTTCACGCCATTTTCCTGCCTCAGCCTCCCAAGTAGCTGGGACTACAGACGCCCGCCACCATGCCCGGCTAACTTTTTGTATTTTTAGTAGAGACAGGGTTTCACCGTGTTAGCCAGGATGGTCTTGATCTCCTGACCTTGTGATCCGCCCGCCTCGCCCTTCCAAAGTGCTGGAATTACAGGCATGAGCCACCACCCCCGGCCTATGTGTTTTTTTTTTTTTTTTTTTTTGAGACAGTCTCACTTTGTCACCCAGGCTGGAGTGTAGCAGCACGATCTCCACTCACAGCAATCTCTGCCTCCCGCGTTCAAGTGATCCTCCTGCCTTAGCCCCCTGAGTAGATGGGATTACAGGCACCCACCACTATACCCCACCCTGGCTAATTTTTTTTTTTTTGAGACAGAGTCTCACTCTGTCACTAGGCTGGAGTGCAGGGGCGCAATCTCCCTCACTGCAATCTCTGCCTCCCGGGTTCAGGCAATTCTCCTGCCTCAGCTTTCCTAGCAGCTGGGACTACAGGTGCGCACCACACCCAGCTAATTTTTGTATTTGTAGTAGAGACGGGATTTCACCATGTTGACGAGGCTGCTCTCGAACTCGTGACCTCAAATGATCCACCCACCTCGTGCTCCCTAAGTGCTGGGATTTCAGGTGTGAGCCACCATGCCTGGCCAATACATGTTAATTGGCATTATTGTTCTCTTCTTGATCCTGGAAACCTCCTGTTAGGGTTATTACCAAAATAAAACTATCAGCCATCATTTATTGAGGACTGCTTTATACACATTTTCTTTTCTTTTTTTCTTTTTTCTTTTTTTTTTGAGACAGAGTCTTGCTCTGTCGCCTAGGGTGGAGTGCAGTGGCATGGTCTCAGCTCACAGCAACCTCCACCTCCTGAATTCAAGAAATTCTCCTGCCTCAGCCTCCCAAGTAGCTGAAATTACAGGCGTGCACCACTACGCCCAGCTAATTTCTTTTGTATTTCTAGTAAAGATGGGGTTTCACTCTGTTGGTCAGGCTGTTCTCGAACTCTTGACCTCAAACAATCTGCCCACCTCGACATCCCAAAGTGCTGGGATTACTGGCCTGTGCCACCGTGCCCGGCCCATACACATTTAATTTAATCCTCACAATAGCCCCACATGGTGGATATTGTTTATCCCCATTTGACAGACAAAGGTGCTGTGGCTCAGAGAGTATAAATGAGTTGCTTGATGAATGAAAACTTACCATCAGTGCTATCTTACTCCAAGTCTGTATCCGTAACCTTCATGCTTTCCTGTGTTCCTCCTGGAATCCACCGCAGAGCTTGCCCTGTAGGCTGAATTCATTGTGCACAGCACAGCTCTTCTGGAAGCTTATGGGTGTCAGCTTCTTGAATGCTTGGTCAGAGCCATGTCCATAGCGGCTACTGGCTTCCCAGCGATGAAAGAGACATGGCTCCTGTTTTAAGGAGCTCACTATCTGTTGCCAGCAGCAGACAAAGAAACAATTTGTGCAGGCCGGGCGTGGTGGCTCACACCTGTAATCCCAGCACTTTGGGGGGCCAAGGCAGATGAATCAGCTGAGCTCAGGAGTTTGAGACCAGCCTGGGCAACATGGTGAAACTCTGTCTCTACTAAAATACAAAAAAAATAAGCTGGATGTGGTGGTGTGCGCCTGTAGTCCCAGCTACTTGGGAGGCTGAGGCACGAGAATTGCTTGAGCCCAGGAGGCGGAGGTTGCAGTGAGCCGAGATCACACCATTGCATTCCAGCCTGGGTGACAGAGTGAGATCTTGTCTCACCAAAAAAAAAAAAAAAAAAGGAAAAAGAAAGAAAAGCAGGACTGTGTTCATTCAGTTGAGTCTTTCTCATTTTTTAACATGACATCAGGAAGTCTGTTGATAGTATGTGAGCACGCATGGCCTGGGGAGGAGGTTGAGGCTGATGATATCGTCCTTGCTCTACTGAATTCCCTCCCCAACCTCCCTTTATGCACCAGCAACTGACTTATGGGAACAAACAAAACTCAACTGGTGTGACAGAAAATCAGAGGAAAATTTCCTTCTAAAGAAAGAATTTGTAAGTGCTGTGACTCAGCTGCTTCCCTGCTACTTTGCTGTTGATGTAAACATGATAAAACATGAATTAGGCAGGTTAGTATTATAGTAAAAAAAAATTTTTTTTTTTTTGAGACAGTCTTACTCTGTTGGCCAGGCTGGAGTGCAGTGGCGTAATCTTGGCTCACTGCAACCTCTGCCTCCCAGGCTCAAGCAATTCTTCTGCCTCAGCCTCCCAAGTAGCTGGGATTACAGGCGCCTAGCACTGCACTTGGCACATTTTTGTATTTTTAGTAGAGATGGGGTTTCACCATGTTGGCCAGGCTGGTCTCAAATTCCTGACCTTAGGTGATCCTCCTGCCTCAACCTCCCGAAGTGCTGAGATTACAGATGTGAGCCACCGTGCCCAGCCCAAATAGATATTTTTTAAAATGGCACATTTACTTGTCAAGTGGCTGTGATTTGCAGTTAGACACGTAGCAATGGCTCCAGCAAAATGGAAAAGAACCTAACTACAATTAGGTTGTAACTCTTTATCACTAACCAACCTTACCAGATTTGTCCATGGACCTAGGCCTAGAATTCTCCCCTTTCATTTCACAGCCTATGTTTTAAAAAACCCCACGTTAACCCGTCAGACTCATTTGTAAAACACAGAGGCTAATAAGGTATAAAACAGAAGGGCAGGACAGATGACTAAACAAGAAACTTGCAAAAAATGTGAAATCCTCACAATTAAATGTACTATAATAGGCCAGGCACAGTGGCTCCCACCTGTAATCCCAGAACTTTGGGAGACCAAGGAGGGAGGATCACTTGAGGCTAAGAGTTCAAAACCAGCCTGGAAAACAGAGAAAGACCCTCTCCATAAAAAATTTAAAAATTAGCCGAGCACAGTGGCATGCTATGGTCCCATCTACTCCAGAGGCTGAGGCAGGAGGATCACTTGAGTCCAAGAGGCTGAGGCTATAGTGAGCCGTGATAACTCCACTGGCTTGGTGACAGAGCAAGACCTTGTCTATTAAAAAAAAAAAAAAAAGAGAAAAAGAAAAAAGGCCAAGCATGGTGGCTCACACTTGTAATCTCAGCACTTTGGGAGGCCAAGAAGGATGGATCACCTGACGTCAGGAGTTTGAGACCAGCCTAGCCAACATGCTGAAACCCCGTCTCTAATAAAAATACAAAAATTTGCCAGGTGTGGTGGCAGGCGCCTGTAATCCCAGCTACTTGAGAGGCTGAGGCAGGAGAATCGCTTGAACCCAGGAGGTGGAGGTTGCAGTGACCTGAGATCACGCCACTGTATTCCAGCCTGGGCAACAAGAGCGAAACTCCGTCTCAAAAAAAAAAAGAAAAAGAAAGAAAGAAAGAAAAGACTCTATCCTGAGAGAGAACAGCAACCTCACATATTGACGACATGATCTCTGATACTGAACAGGATTTTATTTTTGTTTTCTTTTTTTTTTTTTTTTGAGACGGAGTCTGGCTCTGTCGCTCGGGCTGGAGTGCAGTGGCCGGATCTCAGCTCACTGCAAGCTCCGCCTCCCAGGTTTATGCCATTCTCCTGCTTCAGCCTCTGAGTAGCTGGGACTACAGGCGCCCGCCACCTCGCCCGGCTAGTATTTTGTATTTTTTTAGTAGAGACGGGGTTTCACCGTGTTAGCCAGGATGGTCTCGATCTCCTGACCTCGTGATCCACCCGTCTCGGCCTCCCAAAGTGCTGGGATTACAGGCTTGAGCCACCGCGCCCGGCCTATTTTTGTTTTCTTGATAATAAACTGAAAAACGACTTGATCTTTTTTTTTTTTTTTTGAGAGAGAGTCTCGCTCTGTCGCCCAGGCTAGAGTGCAGTGGCGCGATCTCGGCTCACTGCAAGCTCCACCTCCCGGGTTCACGCCATTCTCTTGCCTCAGCCTCCCGAGTAGGTGGGACTACAGGCACTCACCACTGTGCCCAGCTAATTTTATTTTTGTATTTTTAGTAGAGATGGGGTTTCACCGTGTTAGCCAGGATGGTCTTGATCTCCTGACCTTGTGATCCACCCTCCTCGGCCTCCCAAAGTGCTGGGATTACAGGCGTGAGCCACTGCGCCGGGCTACAACTTAATCTTTATCCTGGTTGATGAGTCAACTGATTTCATCAATAAAATGGTGAATGCTTACCACGCTATAGTACTAGTAAGATCTGTAAATGGTCAGCACGATCATCAAGAAAATTTTTCAGCTTTCCCAAACAAACAAAAAGCCAAGATAGATTTAATGTCATTTCATATGACGAATCATCAAAAAGTCTGTCTTGGAAGAACTACCTTGGCATTTATACTGATGGTTCAAATCAATGGTTGGCTCCATAAGAATTTTTACTGTCCTTGGAAAAAAACAAAACCAACAAACAAAAACTTGATGTTATCACAACACACTGCTTTCTTCACAGAGAGGCACTGGTGTCAGAAACTCTTGGAGATGGAAAGTAATGATGCAGCAAAATGTTTGCCTTTATTCAACAAAGACTAGCTAACCTGAAAATGTTTTAAAAACTGGCCAGGCAGGCTGGGTGCGGTGGCTCACGCCTGTAGTCCCAGCACTTTGGGAGGCCGAGGCAGGCGGATCATGAGGTCAGGAGATCAAGACCATCCTGGCTAACACGGTGAAACATGTCTCTACTAAAAGTGCAAAAAATTAACTGGGCGTGCTGGCGGGTGCCTGTAGTCCCAGCTACTTGGGAGGCTGAGGCGGGAGAATGGCGTGAACCCGGGAGGCAGAGCTTGCAGTGAGCTGAGATTGTGCCACTGCACTCTGGCCTGGGTGGCAGAGCAAGACTCTGTCTCAAAATAAAATAAAATAAAATAAAATAAAATAAATAAATAAATAAATAAATAAATAAATAAATCTGGCCAGGCAGGCTGGGTGTGGTGGCTCACGACTGTAATCCCAGCACTTTGGGAGGCCAAGGCAGGCAGATCACCTGAGGTCAGGAGTTCGAGACCAGCCTGGCCAACATGGTGAAACCCCATCTCTACTAAAAATACAAAAATTAGCTGGGTGTGGTGGTGCATGCCTCTAATCCCAGCTACTCGGGAGGCCAAGGTGGGAGAATCACTTGAACTCGGGAGGCGGAGGTTGCGGTGAGCTGAGATTTTGTCACTGCACTCCAGCCTGGGCAACAGTGCTGGTATTACAGGCGTGAGCCACCAGGCCTAGCAATATATTTCTTTTTAATTTTAAAAACTAAAAGAAATGTCGGCATGGTGGCTCACGCCTGTAATCCTAGAACTTTGGGAGGCCAAGGCAGGTGAATCACTTGAGGCCAGGAATTCGAGACCAGCTCGGCCAACACAGCAAAACCCTAGTTCTCTACTAAAAATACAAAAATAAAAACAAAATATAGCTGGGCATGGTGGTGGGAGCATGTAGTCCTAGCTACTCAGGAGGCTGAGACCTGAGAATTGCTTGATCCCAGAAGGTGGAGGTTATAGTAAGCCAAGATTGTGCCACTGCACTCCAGCCTCGGTGACAGAGCAAGACTCTGTCTGGGGAAAAAAAAAAAAAAAAATCTTAAAAAAAAAAGAAAATGAATTAAAAACACTGTATAAAAACTTAGACAAAGGCATTCCTTTTTTGTTCTTGAGATGGAGTTTCACTTTTGTTGCCCAGGCTGGAATGCAATGATGTGATCTTGGCTCACTGCAACCTCTGCCTCCCGGGTTCAAGTGATTCTCCTGCCTCAGCCTCCCAAGTAGCTGGGATTACAGGCATGAGCCACCACACCTGGCCTGAGCACAGCCATTTTCTTTTTCCTTTCTTTCTTTCTTTCTTTTTTTTTTTTTTTTTTTTTGAGACGGAGTTTCGCGCTGTCGCCCCAGCTGGAGTGCAGTGACACCATCTCGGCTCACTGCAAGCTCCACCTCCCTGGTTCAAGGGATTCTCCTGCCTCAGCCTCCTGAGTAGCTGGGACTACAGGTGCCCGCCACCACGCCCAGCTAATTTTTTGTATTTTTTTTTAGTAGAGATGGGATTTCACCATGTAGGCCAAGATGGTCTCCATCTCCTGACCTCAAGTGATCCGTCCGCCTCAGCCTCCCAAAGTGCTGGAATTACAGGCATGAGCCACCACGCCTGGCCAATTGAGCACAGCCATTTTCTAGCACGCACAGACATCTGGTGGTGGAGCACTCTGTGTATGGGACCATTGAGAAAGCATGGGTCTGGCCACGTAAAGAGGCTGACACAATCTACGGCGAGTCATCGTATCTCATCACTGAGGGCTCCTCCACCGATTGCTCTCTGATGGGCATTTCATATGGGAATCTTCCCACCCTGTGACTATTTTGAGAAGCTGTTCACAGTCCTGTCTCCTAGGCCATCGGATTGCCAGTTGTGCTCTTTTCAAGTCTCTGCAGCTGGCTAGCCTATCAGATGCTGCTCACGAGTCTGTGTAAATCTGTACCTTAGGCCACCTTTCCTCCACAGAAAGCATCCACAGATGTATTGCCCCAAGGTTCCACCCACTGGGAGAATTTTCCTTCACCACTGTCTGTAACCTCAAACTCCTGGGCTCAAGCAATCCTCCCTCCCCCTTTAGCCTCCCAAGTAGCTGGTACTACAGGTATGCACCATTACACCTGGCTAATTTTTAAAACTTGTTTTTGTAAAGACTGGGTCTCACTATGTTGACCAGGCTGGTGTGAAACTCCTGGGCTCAAGTGATCCTCCCATCTCAGCCTCCCAGAATGCTGGGATTACGGGCATAAGTGAACATGCCTGGCGCGCTTTTCTCTCTTCCTTTTCTTCTCTTCTCTTCTCTTTTCTCTCTCTCTCTCTTTCCTTCCTTCCTTCCTTCTTCCTTCCTTCTTTCTTTCCCCTCCCTCGCTCCCTCCCTCCCTCCCTCCCTCCCTCCTTCCTTCCTTTTTTTTTTTGATGGAGTTTTGCTCTTGTTACCCAGGCTGGAGTGCAATGGTGTAATCTTGGCTTGCTGCAACCTCCACCTCCCGGGTTCAAGCAATTCTCCTGCCTCAGTCTCCCAAGTAGCTGGGATTACAGGTGCCCGCCACCAAGCCTGGCTAATTTTTGTGTTTGTAGTAGAGACGGGGTTTCACCATGTTGGCCAGACTGGTCTCGAACTCCTGACCTCAGGTAATCCACCTACCTTGTGCTCCCCAAGTACTGAGATTACAGGCATGAGCCACTAAGCCCAGCCTCTTTTCTTTTTTTTAAAAAAACTGAGTTTCACTGTGTTGCCCAGGCTGGAGTGCAGTGGCACAATCTTGGCTCGCTGCAACCTCTGCCTCCCAGATTCAAGCAATTCTCCTGCCTCAGCCTCCCAAGTAGCTGGGATTACAGGCACCTGCCCCAACGCCCAGCAAATCTTTGTATTTTTAGTAGAGATGGGATTTCACCATGTTGGCCAGGCTGGTCTCGAACTCCTGACCTCAAGTTATCTGCCTGCCTTGGCTTCCCAAAGTGCTGGGATCACAGGCATGAGCCACCGTGACTGGCCCCTCCAGTGTTTTCTTAAATCCAGGCTACAGGTCAGCAAACTCCTTCCATGAAGTGGTAAATGTTTTAGGCTTTGGGAGCCATATGATCTTATTGCAGTTACTCAACTCTGCCAGCGTAGTGCATAAACAGCCTTAGACAAGACGTAAATACATGAGTGTGACTGTGTTCCAATAAAACTTTATCTAGGCTGGGCGCGGTGGCTCAAGCCTGTAATCCCAGCACTTTGGGAGGCCGAAACGGGTGGATCACGAGGTCAGGAGATCGAGACCATCCTGGCTAACACGGTGAAACCCCGTCTCTACTAAAAAAAATACAAAAAAATAGCCGGGCGAGGTGGTGGGCGCCTGTAGTCCCAGCTACCCGGGAGGCTGAGGCAGGAGAATGGCGTGAACCCGGGAGGTGGAGCTTGCAGTGAGCTGAGATCCGGCCACTGCACTCCAGCCTGGGCGACAGAGCGAGACTCCGTCTCAAAAAAAAACAAAAACAAAAACAAAAACAAAACAAAAAAAAAAACTTTATCTACAAAAACAGGTGGTAGTCCAGATTTGCTTATAGTTTGCTCATCCCTGGTCTAGGCAGTCAACAAATCAATAAAACTT
The DNA here is from genome assembly GCF_003255815.1 of Theropithecus gelada. Classification (NCBI taxonomy): domain Eukaryota; kingdom Metazoa; phylum Chordata; class Mammalia; order Primates; family Cercopithecidae; genus Theropithecus; species Theropithecus gelada. The sequence continues at coordinate 66,691 of NW_020258144.1, forward strand.
CTGATGTATGATGTTTGTCGATTTGTAGTGTAAATACTCTCACGATGGCTGATTTCAGGTTACCAATGTAACACCACCAAGTGCTGTCCTGGAAGAGATAGGCCGTAAATAACACACCACTGACTGGGCGCGGTGGCTCATGCCTGTAATCCCAGTGTTTTGGGAGGCCAACGCCAGCAGATCGTTTGAGCTCAGGATTTTGAGACTAGCCTGAGTAACACAGTAAGATCCTGTCTATTAAAAAATAATTAGCCCAACACGGTGGCACCAGGGGTGCCAGGTTGAGGTGGGAGGACCACCTGAGCCCAGGGAGGTCAGGGATGCAGTGAGCCAAGATCGCACCACTCTACTCATCTGGGCAACAGAAGTGAAACCCTGTGTCAAAAAAAAAAAAAAAAAAAGTAAATTGTAGTAAACTAATTAGTAAGTGATGAGTTTTGAGTATTTATTGTCTTTACTATTTGTTTGTTTATTTATTTGAGATGGAGTCTCACTCTGTCGCCCAGGCTGTAGTGTAGTGGTGTGATCTTGGCTCATTGCAACCTCCGCCTCCCAGGTTCAAGTGATTCTCCTGCCTCGGCCTCCTGAGTAGCTGGTATTACAGGCGCATGCCACCACACCTGGCTAATTTTTGTATTTTTAGTAGAGATGGGGCTTCATCATGTTGGCCAAACTGGTCTCAAACTCCTGACTTGAAGTGATCCATCTGCTTCGGCCTCCCAAAGTTCTGGGACAGGCGTGAGCCACCGTGCCCAGCTTGAGTCTTCCCATTTTTAATGCAGCATGAGAACTTGACTCCTTTGCCCTCTGTTGCCTGGGTGTTATAGCAATCCCATGAGATCAGGATGAATGTGGAGGATGGGAGTGGTGGAGGGTGATCCTGTCCTGTCCTTTGCCCACTGGAGGGCAACCAGGGGAACTCTTGCTGGGAAGAAGAGGATTGGCTGGCAGGGATCCTCAGATTTCTGTAGCCCTGCTGGGCCAGAGGAGCTAATCTAGAGTCTATGAGGTGGAGAAAGGGGCTCCCCTTCCTGTCCTCCATGCCCTCCTCTAGCTGGAACTGACTGTCTAGCCCCTTTCTTCAGGCACCTCTGCCCCACAGCCCCTCTCCACGCCTCTGGCCCATTCTGGGAAGCTGCCCGGTTGTGTTGGCGGAGCACCAGCTTCTCTCTCTGTGCCCCGCCTCACCTTGGGCTCCCAAAGCACTTGGGCTCTCTGCCCCTCCCTCCCACTCAAACCTGCTCCCAGGAGGCTTTTATAATGAGGCTCTTTAATAAAGAGGCTGCAGGGATGGCTGAGAGGGTGTTTCAGGGGGTCGGGTAATGTATTGTGGTGGAAAGACCTGGGCTTTGGAGCCTGAGCACTTTGGTTTCTGTCCTAGCTCAGCTTCTCCCGGCTGTATGAGCCTGGGCACTTCAACTTTTTGTATCTCAGTTTCCTCTTCTACAAGAGGGGATATAGCTGGGTGTTCAGTGGTACCTTCCTGTAATCCCAGTTACTCAGGAGGCTGAGGGAGAACTGCTTGAGCCTGGGAGTTTGAGGCTGCAGTGAGCCACGATCGCACCACTGCTCCCTCCGAGTAGCTGAGACTTGTCACTTGGGTGACAAGTGAGACCCTGTCTCTAAAATAAATAAAACAGGGAGAGAAGAGTAACAGCTACCTCTTAGGGTGTTGTAAAAATCAAGTAAGTTGGCTGGGCCTGCTGGCTCATGCCAGTAATCCCAGCACTTTGAGGGGCCAAGGCAGGTGGATTGTTTGAGGCCAGGAGTTTGAGACCAGTCTGGCCAATATGGTGAAACCCTGTGTCTACTAAAAATGCAAAAATTAGCCAGGTGTGGTGGTGGGTGCCTGTAATCCCAGCTATTTGGGAGGCTCAGGCAGGAGAATCACTTGAACCTGAGCAGCAGAAGTTGCAGTGAGCCGAGATCTCACCACTGCACTCCAGCCTGGGCAACAGAGCTAGACTCCATCTCAAAAACAAAGCAAAACGAAAATCAAATAAGTTAAAAAATACATAAAGTGTAGAGAAGAGCACCTAGCACAGGGGTCCCCAACCCCTGGGCCATAGACATTACCACCTGAGCTGTGCCTCCTGTCAGATCACCATTAGATTCTCTGAGGAGTGTGAATCTCCTATTGTGAACTGCATGTGCGAGGGATTTAGGTTGTGCACTCCTTATGAAAATCTAATGCCTGATGATCTGAGGTGAAACAGTTTCATCCCAAAACCATCCCCCTTTACCCCTCACACCATGGACAAATAGTCTTCCACAAAGCCACTCCCTGGTGCCAAAAAGTTGGGGACCACTGACCTAGTATATAGTAAGTGATATGGTTTGGCTGTGTGTCCCCACTGCCCTGCCCAGATCTCATGTTGAAATGTGATCTCCAGTGTTGGAGGTGGGGCCTGGTGGGAGATGTTTGGATCATGGGGTGGATCCCTCATGAATGGCTTGGCGCCATCCCCTTGGTGATCAAATGGCTTGGCCCCATCCCCTTGGTGATCAGCGAGTTCTTGCTCTGAGTTCACAGTGATCTGGTTGTTTGAAAGTGTGTGGCACCTCCCCCCAGAGGGCACTGACCTTGTTCCTGCTCTTGCCATGTGATAAGCTTGCTTCCACTTTACTTTTCACCACAATTGTAAGCTTCCTGAGGCCTCCCCAGAAGCTGAGCAGATGCCAGCACCATGGCTGTACAGCCAGCAGAACTGGGAGCCAATCAAACCTCTTTTCTTTTTTTTCACTTTGTAGCCCAGGTTGGAGTGCAGTGGTTGATCTCGGCTCACTGCAAGCTCTGCCTCCTGGGTTCACGCCATTCTCCTGCCTCAGCCTCCCAAGTAGCTGGGACTACAGGCGCCCGTCACCACACCCGGCTAATTTTTTTTTGTTTTTAGTAGAGACAGGATTTCACCCTATTAGCCAGGATGGTCTCTATCTCCTGACCTCGTGATCCACCCGCCTCGGCCTCCCAAAGTGCTGGTATTACAGGCATGAGCCACTGTGCCCGGCCCCAATCAAACCTCTTTTCTTTAATTACCCAGACTCAGGTATTTCTTCATAGCAATGCAAAAACAGCCCAATACAGTAAGTGCTCAGTAGAAGCTAGTATCATTGTTCTTATTAACGTGCCTTCTCTTAGTGGCATTTGCAGCTTTTTTTTTTTTAGATGGAGTCTCGCTCTGTCACCCAGGCTGGAGTG
>NW_020258145.1:0-6727 GCF_003255815.1 Theropithecus gelada
AGTTGAAGACTGGAGCTGCTCCTATTCGGCCATCTTGCTCCGCCCCCTTGGTTCCTCAATTTTCAATTCCTCAGTATGCAGTTCCTCCTTTTAAAAGTCCTTTTCTTTTAAAGGCTGCATTGTGTTACCTAGTGTGACTATGAAATGACTTGATGGAGATTTCTATTGTTTCCGATTTTGCTATTATAAACAATACTGCAATTAACATCTTTGTGTCCAAGTGCAATTATTTTGGTAGGAGAGATTTCACAGATGAATCGAAGTTGAATTACTCATATAAGTGGATGCACCTTGTAAATTCTAATGGATGTCAAATCCCCTTCCAGAATATTGAATTAGTTTATACTTTTACTAACAATGAAAGTAAGTGACCATTTCTTTGCAACATTTACTAACATATTAACAATCCTTAAATTTTTTGTCGATCAACTAGGTAAAATTGATTTCTAATTATTTTATTTGAAATTTCTATGATTACCAATAAAGCTGATCATATTTTAATATATTAGCTGGCTTTTGGTATGTCTGTGAATTACCTCAATATAACTTTAGCCCATATTTGCATGGGAAACACTTTATTATGGAAATTAACCTTTTTATGTATATGCATATGTCCTGGGCACTCAATATGTGCTCAAAGGTTTTCTGCTGAGCTCAGTATGAACTGGTCACGTTGGCATGTGGTCTTTCATCAGAAAATAGATATGATGCAGTTCTTTATTTTTCTCCTTCTCCCCAAATATCAGTTGTTATTAAATTTAAAGAAAAAATTATGGTCGATTATAGTAATCAGCTAACTTCATTGTCATTGACGATCCGCCACAAGCTTAGATTGTGCATTGTGAAGGTTGATGATGCTGACAGAGTCAACCACCACTCCCACTTCATGCAACAAAAACCTGCCTGTTGAGCAGGTCTTTGAAAGGGCGTGGGAGGTTGTTATTATTTTGCTGGGCTTCAAGAAAAATTAGTTTGCCCAGAGGTGTTTTCTTTGATGACAGAACTGTATGACTCTGGCTACAGGAATTCAACAGTGAGTGGGGTATACATGTTAAAGTGTGTTGGTGTTGAAAGACATCTCTGTGCTGGGTTGGTTGAGGGTGACTTGTACTCTCTCTCATGCAAATCAGAATTTCTTGTATGTGTTTCATCCTAGAAATGAATTTTGGATTCTACCTAGCAGTTTTTAAGAGGCAAGCTTTGGCTTGAGTCTGGGGAAAATTTACCTGGGCTTATTTGAATAACTAAGATATGAGTCTCCCTGAACCCCTGTTACTTGAGGATCTGATGAGACACATAAGGAAGAATGAGGGAAATTATTCTAGGGGACCAGTTTACCTTCCTTCTCAGAATGGATGCAAAATTCATCGTCTGTTGTAGTATTTTTCACTGACATTAGTTTTCCAAAGTAGGTCCCCATAAATACAGATGGTCCCTGACTTACCATGGTTTGACTTAGGATTTTTGGACTTTAGGATGGTGTGAAAGTGATATGCATTCAGCAGAAGGTGTATTTGAATATTCAGTGAATTACTTGAAGTATTCAACACTTTATTATAAAATAGGTTTGGTGTTAGATGATTTTGCCCCACTGTAGGCTAATGTAAGTGTTCTGAGCATGTTTAGGCTAAGCTACTGTGTTCAATAGATTGGATGTATTAAATGCATTTCTGACTTAGGACATTTTCATCTTATGATGGATTTATTAGGACATAATCCCATTGTAATTTGGGGAGCATCTGTGTATGATTGAATCCTACTGAAATGGAGAGGGAGATGCAGTTAGCGGTGTAAGTTAGAGCAAAAGAGACATTCTCTCATTTTAAAATGCTGCAAGTCACCGAATGGCTCTGCTTTGGCTTCTCAGAAAAAAATGAGCCACGTATTCCCACAGCACTGTGAGGCTTGCTCTCCCGAGGGCTCCTGTGCATCTATGGCAGGGTCTGGGCATGCCTGGTACATCCAGATGTTCTCATTATAGGTTGACACAGCCCAAAGGATGGGGATGGCACGCCGACATGGTGATACTCACTGTGATGGGACAAAGAGGGAAATAAGACACCACAGGGAAGCCTTATCTCCATAGCTATCTGTCTATCTCTCTATCTCTCTATCTATCTATCTATCTATCTATCTATCTATCTATCTATCTATCTATCATCTATCTGTATGTCATCTATTTGTCTATCATCTATTATACTCCTGAGTACATGTGAGATACCTGTTAGGAAAATCCAAAAATACTTGTTGAGACTTTTAAGGGAACTGTTACCACATGAACTGTTGGAGTGAAGTTAGAGAAAGAGAGACCTTAGTTTTTTAGTCCCATATTTAGTCAGTGGCTGATACTAAAATTAAGATGGGCTGGGCATGGTGGCTCATGCCTATAATCCCAATACTTTGGAAGGCCAAGTAGGGAGGATTGCTTGAGCCCAGGAGTTCGAGACCTGCCTGGGCAAGATGGTGAAACCCTGTCTCTGCAAAAAGTACCAAAAACACCAAAAAAACCCAAAACAAAACAAAACAAAAAACTAGCCAGGTGTAGTGGCACAGGCCTGTAGTCTCAGCTACTTCAGAGGTTGAGGTAGGAGGATCACTTGAGCCTGAGAGGTCAAGGCTGAAGTGAGCCATGATTGAGTCAATGTACTCTAGTCTGGGTGACAGAGAGAGACCCTGTATCAAAAATTAAAATAAAAAAGGTAGAGCTGTGAAAATAATTAATTGGGAGGTCATTGGGCTGAGCCGACTTCAATGCCTTGAGTTCCTATGTAAGCAAACTGAAACTCAACTCACTGTAAAAGGTAAAACAAAGCAAGGTTAACCAATCAGAAACAACTAAGTAATCTTCAGGGACTTTCTGCTTTAACCAATCAAATATTTTCTTTGTTTTGCTTCTTCCAGCACCTTATAAAAGTTTTACCCTCTCATTTTCTTGGTGGAGTCCAAACTGCTTGTGGTTTGGCACTGACCGATTCATGCATCCCTGTTTGCTCAAATAAACCTTTAAAATGTTAATATACCTAAGTTTATTTTTTAACAGAGCCTAATGCAATGAAGTGGTAAGCCCTAGAAAAAGATGACTAAATTGGAAAGAGAGACAGAGGGAGAACAAGAATTGTCAAAAATATGCATTGTGACTTAGAAGTCCAGAAGAAGAAAAAAATAAATTCATTAACATAAAGTTATTTTTAAGATAAGTTTAAAAGATTCAAGAACACTAGTGAAGACCTTAATCAAGAATTGTTGGTAATGCAGAGAGAGAGAGAGAGAGAGAGAGAGAGAGAGAATAGACTGAGAAATTTGAGTTGGACCACCTGGTTGTGTGTGTCTTTGCATAATATCTTAACCTTCCTGTGTTTCAGTTTCAGTATCCTTGTGGAGATCCCTGTGTACTTTACAGGATTGTTGTGAGAACTCAGTATGCCATACTGAAACATCTAGCTGAGTATCTCATATGAATTATGTGCTCTGCATTTGTTTTTTAATATTTATTAAAATCCAGAAGGAAGGATGGCCATGGAATGAAAACAATAATTTCTTAATTATCATCAAAACATTTGTTTTGAACATTTACTATTTTTTAGTGGTGACACTTTTTAGTGAGGTGAGGGTTGTTACTGTCTTTCTTTTGTTAAACTTTTATTTTAGGTTCAGGGTTACATGTGCAGGTTTATTATATAGGTAAACTCTTATCACAGGGATTTGTTGTACAGATTATTTTGTCCTCCAGGTATTAAGCCTAGTACTCATTAGTTAATTTTCCTGATCTCCCTCCTTCCACCCTGCACCTTCCAGTAGGCCCTGGTATCTGTTGTTCTCCTTTATGTGACCATGTGTTCCCATTATTTAGCTCCCACTTATAAGTGAGAACATGTGGTATTTGGTTTCCTGTTTCCGCATTAGGTTGCTAGGGATAATGGCCTGTACCTCTATACATGTTCCTGCAAATGACATGATCTCATTCTTTTTTATGGTTGCATAGTATGCCATGGTGTATATGTACCACATTTCCTTTATCCAGTCCAGCATTGATGGGCATTTAGGTTGATTTCATGTCTTTGCTATTGTGAATAGTGCTGCAATGAACCTATGCATGCATGAGTCTTTATGGTAGAACAATTTATATTCCTTTGGGTATATACCCAATAATAGGACTGCTAGGTTGAATGGTAGTTCTGGTTTGAGTTCTCTGAGAAATCACCAAACTCTTTTTCTACAGCAGCTGAACTAATTTTTACACTCTCACCAACAGTGTATAAGTGTTTCTTTTTCTCTGCAACCACACCAGCATCTGTTATTTTTGACTTTTTAATAGTAGCCATTCTGACTAGTGTGAGATGGTATCTCATTGTGGTTTTGATTTGTATTTCTCTAATGATTAGTGATATTGAGCTTTTTTTCATATGTTTGTTGGCTGCATGTATGTCTTTTTTTTTTGAAAAGTACTAATACCATATCTGTTCATGTTCTTTCCCCACTGTTTAGCGGAGTTGTTTTTTGTTTTACCTTTCTTTTTTTTTTTTTTTTCTTTTGTAAATTTGTTTGAGTTCCTAATAGATGCTGGATACTAGAACTTTGTCAGATGCACAGTTTGCAAAATTTTTCCTGTTCTGTTGGTTGTCTATTTACTCTAATGATAATTTCTTTTGCTGTGCAGAAGCTCATTAGCTTAATTAGATCAAATTTGTCAATTTTTGCTTTTGTTGCAATTGGTTTTGGTGTCTTTGTCATGAAATCTTTGTGGATTCCTATGTCCAGAATGGTATTGCCTAGGTTGTCTTTCAGGGATTTTGTAGTTTGGGGTTTTATATTTAAGTCTTTAATCCATCTTGGGTTAGTTTTGGCATTTGGTGTCAGGAAGGGGTCCAGTTTCAATATTCTGCAAATAGCTAGTTACCCCAGTACCATTTATTGAATAGAGAGTCCTTTCCCCATTGCTTATTTTTGTCAGCTTTGTCCAAGATCAGATAGCGTAGGTGTGCAGCCTTACTTCTGAGCTCTCTATTCTGTTCCATTGGTCTATGTGTCTGTTTTTGAACCAATACCATGCTGTTTTGGTTATTGTAATCCTGTAGTATAGTTTGAAATTGGGTAGCATGATGCCTCCAGCTTTGCTCTTTTTGCTTAGGATTACCTTGGCTATTTGGGTTCTTTTTTAGTTCCATATGACTTTTTAAATAGATTTTTCTAGTTCTTTAAAGAGTGTCATTGGTAGTTTAATAGGAATAGAATTGAATATATACATTTCTTTGGGCAGTATAACCATTTTAACAATATTGATTCTTCCTATCCATGAGCATGGAAGTTTTAAAAAATTTGTTTGTGTCATTTCTGATTTATTTGAGCAGTGTTTTGTAGTTCTCCTTATGGAGATTTTTCACCTCCCTGGTTAGCTGTATTCCTAGGTATTTTATTCTTTTTGTGGCAGTAATGAATGGATTGTGTTCTTCATTTGGCTCTTCTTGGCTTTGATGTTGTTGGTGTACAGAAATGCTACAGAATTTTGGCCTGGAGCAAGATGGCTGAATAGGAGCAGCTCCAGCCTCCAGCTCCCAGCGCAAGTGACACAGAGGATGGGTGATTTCTGCATTTTCAACTGAGGTACCAGGTTCATCTCACTGGGGAGTGCCGGACAATTGGTGCTGGTCAGCTGGTGCAGCCCGACCACCGAGAGCTGAAACAGGGCGAGCCATCGCCTCCCCTGGGAAGTGCAAGAGGGAAAGGAATCCCTTTTCCTAGCCAAGGGAGACTGAGACACACAACACCTGGAAAATCGGGTAACTCCCACCCTAATACTGCACTTTACCAAGGGTCTTAGCAAACGGCACATCAGGATATTATATCCCACACCTGGACGGGAGGGTCCCACACACCACGGAGCCTCCCTCGTTGTTAGCACAGCAGTCAGAGATCTAACTGCAAGGCAGCAGCAATAGATGCAGAAAAGGCCTTTGACAAAATTCAACAGCCCTTCATGCTAAAAACGCTCAATAAATTCGATATTGATGGAACGTATCTCAAAATAATAAGAGCTGTTTATGACAAACCCACAACCATTATCATACTGAATGGCAAAAACTGGAAGCATTCCCTTTGAAAACTGGCACAAGACAGGGATGCCCTCTCTCACCACTCCTATTCAACATAATGTTGGAAGTTCTGGCTAGGGCAATCAGGCAAGAGAAAGAAATCAAGGGTATTCAGTTAGGAAAAGAAGAAGTCAAATTGTCCCTCTTTGCAGATGACATGATTGTATATTTAGAAAACCCCATCTTCTCAGCCCCAAATCTCCTTAAGCTGATAAGTAACTTCAGCAAAGTCTCAGGATACAAAATTAATGTGCAAAAATCACAAGCATTCTTATACACCAGTAACAGACAGAGAGCCAAATCATGAATGAACTTCCATTCACAATTGCTAGAAAGAGAAAAAAATACCTAGGAATCCAACTTACAAGGGATGTAAAAGACCTCTTCAAGGAGAACTACAAACCACTGCTCAGTGAAATAAAAGAGGACACAAACAAATGGAAGAACATACCATGCTCATGGATAGAAAGAATCAATATCATGAAAATGGCCATACTGCTCAAGATAATTTATAGATTCAATGCCATCCCCATTAAGCTACCAATGACTTTCTTCACAGAATTGGAAAAAACTGCTTTAAAGTTCATATGAAACCAAAAAAGAGCCCGCATCTCCAAGACAATCCTAAGTCAAAAGAA
>NW_020258146.1:0-6726 GCF_003255815.1 Theropithecus gelada
GGCAGGGCACATGCACCGTGTGTGCACCCAGAGAGGCGTGGTGGGTTTACTTGCTGCCTGTGAATCGGAAGTGGAGCATCTGCCGAGGGCCCCAGTGGGAGGAGGGTGTGAGAGCTGGACCCCAGCCTGGGGAAGACACACTCTTTCCCTTCTTGTCCCCTGGGGCTCTTCTGTCAGGGCCGGGTGGAGGGGGCAGCGAGGAGGGGAGGGAAGCATCTGCTCTCCTTGGAAGGTTTGGCAGCCCCGCCTCTCTGGCTCTGGGGCTGGCTGCATGGGGATGGCCCTTCTGCAGGGGCTGGCGGGGGATGACTCAGTCTGGAAGTCAGTGATAAGTGCCAGCCCTGCCCACTGGGGACTTGGAGGTCCGGGAGGAGGGTGGAGAGACAGGGGGTCTGGGTGGGAGCTGCCCCCAGGAGGCTGAGGGCCAGGCTCTCTCCTGGGCCGCATCCAGGACCAGGCAGCCCATGGCTCATCTCTGAGTCTCCCCTCGGCTCTGGCAGCAGAAACCGCCAAAGACAGGGCTGTTGGGGCGGCGTCTCGGGGCTTCCCCAGCCTGGCGGGCTGGGTCTGGAGATAGTGAGTGTGAGTTGGGGTGGGGGAAGAACAGAGGAAATGGTGACTGTGGGTCTGGATGGCTGCCTGGACCTGAAATCTGGTGGCACAACTTGTGCACAGTAGCTTGTGTGCCTCCTCCTCAGTTCCCCTGTCTGAATACAGGGCAGATGCCTAGGTCAGGACTCACACCCCCAGCCCACACACAGGGCTCAGAGCCATGTGCTTCCATGCTTTCCCTGGCCTCACTGTCCCCATCTGTAAAAGGGGACCTGGATAGAGGGACCCAGATCTGGCCTCTGACCAGCCCAGCAGACTGGCAAGAGGTGTGGCCACTACTGTGGGTACAGTAAAGCCACCTCTGGCCTAAATGGCCACAGGTCCGGCCAGACTGGAAGCTCTTGAAGACAGGACCAGGGCCCACATCCCCTGCCCAGGGCGTGTGTGCAGCCAGGAGGCCCACGGACCGGTGATGAGGGAGGTGACATCAGTATCTAAGGGAACGAAAGGATCAAATGAGGTGGCATTTGGCCTGCGTGAGGGGTTTTCTATCAGGCAGAGCTGTCCCACCACAGCAGGCCCGGGCACTGGTCGTGCTCCATCGGGAGGGCATTGCCGGGAGGGTGCACGAGGAAACCTCAGTGTCCTTGCTAGTGGACCTCTGGGCTAACCAGGCCCATCAGAGATTCCGAAACTGAGACCTCTCTTCCTGGGCAGGCCTGGCTCCTCCTGGAATAGGTTCCCGCCTAGCACCACCACCTGTCAACTGCCTGGAAGCCTGCAGCCTGTAGGCCCCCCTGGAGCTGTGCCCACTGCCACCACACTCCCCCTGGCCCTCCTTTTCCCTCCCGGCCTCAGACCCAGCCTCTTTGCTGATGCACCATGTCTCTCTCACCGGCGCCAACTCTCCAGGACTCCCGGCCCACTGCCAGTGTCCCTCAGATGTCCACGCCACGAACACCCATAGGAACCCCCAAGCCCAACCCCACCCAAAGCAAGGAGGACTCAGTGTCCTCTCCCCTACAGCCTGCTCCCCAGCCCCGTGAAGGCCCAACTGTCCACCCGTTGCTGAGTAGACATCTGAGGGTTGCGCTGGACTCTCCTCCTCCTCCCTCCCCATGGCCACTGCTAATACTCAGGTTCCATCCTTCCTGCTCCCAAATTCTCCTTCAAATTCATCTCCCTCTCTTGCTCCCTGGTCCATCCACAAGGCAACTGGCCACGGTCCTTGGTCTGGTTTAATGAATCTCCTGCCTCCCTTTGCTAATAGCAGCCCCAGTTAACCCAAACTGAAAGCCGCTCCCTCAGCCTCCCTTGCCTGGAAGCCTTTGGTGGCTCCCACTGCTCCAGGGTCAGGCCCCCACCCCTGAGTGGCACTGAAGGCCAGGGTGCCCTAGACTCTGCCTTCCAGAGTCTCCTGCTGTCTTCCACGGACACTCCACGCCTCTGCCTCACTAGATCCTACACTGCTTTTGCACACGCCTAGCAGGGCCCACCGGCTGCCTTCGCTCAGGATGGGCCTGCTGCCCAGCCAGCTCTTCTCTCCTGTCTGCCTGTGAACTGTCCTCATGCTCTTTCAGGAAAAAAGCCCAAAGCACCTTCTTTGTCCTTGGGGTGCAAACACACTCACTGTGGCCCAGGGGGCTGTGCTGTTGTCACCTCTTTCCATTTACACTGTGAGCCTTGGGGACAAGACTAACCTTGCTTGGGGACAGGAGGTGGGAGGAAAGGAGGGAGGGGCTGCCTCTGGGAGCTTGCCCCAGCCCTCCCCACCTTGTCTTACCTCCAGGCTCCTTTCCAGGCCTCCTCTGCCCTCCAGGGCCCCAGGGCTGAGGCAGAGGACTGGACACAATGGCCTGGAAGGGCTCGAGGGACTGTCACAGCCAGAGACTGCTTTTCTGGGCCTGTGGTGACAGTCTGGTGCTTGTTTTTAAAGAAAATAGAATCCGAGCCCCTATTTATAGCCGGAGGCCACAGCCACAGACAGGAGACGATGGGGTTTGAGGCTTACGGCCCCTGCTCTGGCTTGGCTGGGAGGTGGGGCCATTCCCAGGCCCCCCTGCCCGCCTTTCTCAACTCCCAAGGAAGTGCCTGTGGGATCCTGACACTCCCTGGGACAGGATGTAGCCTGCACTTTCGGGGCCGGGGAGGACCTGGTGAGGGGGCGGAACATTTCTCAGGATTGGTCCCTGGGGCCCGGAGTCCCTTGTGGGAATGGGAGGAGGTGAGGGTCTGTTATGTCTACTGAGAAGGCAGAGAGGGCCCTGGGGAGGGGTGGGGTGCTGGCAGCAGGGAGCACTCTGACTGTTACGAACCGGAACCGGGTAAAGGAGAAGGGAAGGAGAACAGAGCAGGACTGGAGAGATGGGCAGACAGAGAGACAGGGTGGGAAAGACAGACGGAAAGAGATGGAGGAACCAGAGCCAGGGGTGGGAAGGGACAGAGAGATGGAGAGAGCAGGATAGGGGGGCGGACAAGAGACAGGGGAAAGCTCTGCAGCCCGGTTGACCCTTAGCAGGGGCAGACAGAAGCCGTGAGTGGAGACTGAAGTGTAGCTTCCGTCCCATAGAAAGTCTTCATGGTGCTCCATGTAGCGTGGTCAGAGTCTGGGTAGAGCCGGTGAGGAGGGAGGGAGCAGGCGCCTCTGTGGCCTTCACCCCAGAAGGCCAGGCCTCGCCCACCCCCAGCCCCCAGGGCCCAGGGCCTGGAGACCCTCTATTCCTGGCAGTCCTGCAGGGGAGGCCCAGGCCTGTTGGAGGCAACACAATGCGGTGGGGCAGAGCCCAGATTGACCTTGTCACCAAGATCCCCAAGGGCTGTCTTGGGCACGGCCAGGACCTCAGGCCAGGATCTCGAGGGACAGGTCTGGTCTCTGGCTTGTTATGGGATGAGTTCCCTAGGCCTGGAGGGCTCACAAGCTAAGGCTATGGCCTGGACTCACTCCTGCTGCCAGCCTCTACTCAGACCCCTCCCTTGGCTGCGCTTGTAGGGGGCTGCGGGGTAACTGTAGCCTGGGGCATGTGTCATGGAGCCACAAGCAGTGACTCAGACAGTTAAAAAAGGAGCAGCTCTGAGTGGTGACTCAATTGGCTCTGGAGGGGCTGGGTGGGTCTGGCTGGTACAAGATGGGGTGGTCTGGGTTTATTTTTGGCAGGGCGGGGCTGGGGCCAGGGGTGGAAGATGGGAACCGGCGGTGGAGAGGAGCCGCCGCTCTCATCCCGGGGAGAGCCCCGGGGCTCCATGCCAACTTAGGAAAGCGGCTTTCCAATGCCAGGGAGCCCTGGCAGGCTGGCTGCTTCTCAGCCCCACTCCAGGCCTAGCCTGCCTTGCTGCTTGGCCTAGGACAAGCAGCTGGCTCTCTCTAGACACAGGCAGAGCCCCCTGTCCTGTTCCCAAGAGGCTTAAGCGCAGCATTTAGAGCTGACCCAGGAGACTGAAGATTCCACTTAGAGGCCCAGATAGGGCCAGGGGTCTCCCCAAGGCCACACAGCAGGGCCAGGAAGCCCAAGGGCTGTGGCACCATCACCCAGCTGGCTGAGGTCTCTACAATATCTCCCCAACTCCAGGGCTGTCCACGGTTGGAGGGGCAGCCCCTGTCTGAGTACCCACCCCTGGAGGGGCTCAGCCAGGCTCCAGATGGGTGGCCAGAAGCACATGGGCCCCAGATGCCCAGAGATGGAACCTCGGCCAGGAGCAGCCACCTGGATTCCGTTAGCACATGTGGGTGGGGGGCCTGGCCAGGCCCTGCCCAAGGGTCTGTGGAGAAGAGTCACCACTATGGGGGTGAAGGCAGTGGGAGCCTGCACAATAGGATCTCGGCCTGGGAGCTGAGGCATGGGCCAGCTCCTGTCCGGGGTCCCTCCAGTGTCCCTGCCCTGAGCTGCACACCCCACTCTGCAGTCACCTCCCCACACCTTCCCCTACGCTGAGCTCACACATACACCCATACCCCTGAGGGGTCCTAGCAGCCCAGAGCGGAGAGGGCTGTCCCCTCCCCTCAGTCTGGATTTCTGCTCCTCGTGATGCAGCCACCACTGCTTATATCATGAGTGCTGGTAAGAGCACCATGGTGACTCTGGCAGGTGAGCTGTCTCACGTCCCTGGGCCCTGGCCTCCAGCCCCTACCTCCAGAGAGGGACTCGCGAGGGGCTGGTAGAGAACAGAGAAAAGACAGGCTTCTAGAGTCCCCCATCCCATAAAAGGTCCTGGTGCCTGCTCATTCTGTTCTCCCCACCCACCTGCTCTGGGGACCGGGGGTTCCTGCTGTGCCCCGGCCCAGTGAGCTCCATCCTAGGGGCTGCTAGGCTTGGGAGAAACAGGCCCTGGGGAGGGGCTGTCCCCAGTTCTTCTAGCACTGGGAGAGGGGTGTGGGCCTCAGCCCAGTTAGCCAGACAGATGCAGACTCCCAGCCCCTCCCACCTTCTGAAGGGTCCTGGGCTGGCAGGCAGCCGCTGGCTGATCCCCCCTCAAGAGCCCACCTCTCCTTTTCCATGTCACCTGGTCCCACACAGACTCACAGGGCCACCTCCTCCAAGCCTTTGCCTCAGAACCTTCCTTAAAGATTCCTAAGCAGAAGCCCCACGTGACCGAGCCGCTCCACCCTGGGAAGAAGATGCTAATAGCAGAGTGACTGCAGCCTCAGGAGCAGACGCCACTGAGCATTGATTCCAGGCACAGTGTCTTGCTTAATTCTCACAACACATAAGAGGTTGAAATTATTTATCCCCATTTTATAGAGGAGAAAACTGAGGCTCAGAAAGACAGAGTTACTTGCTCAAGGTCACGCATGGGGTGTTAGGGCTGGAATTCAATCTGAGCCCTCTAACGCCGTGTTTTACCACCCGTGCCTGGCCTCCCGCTTCCCTGTATGGGTGCCCACAGCTCAGCACTCAGAGGAGGGAGAGGTGGGGCCTGGGTCAGGGCTGAGGGGCAGGGGAGGAGCTCCCTCTCAGCTGCCCGCAGACTCCCAAAAAGGGAGATTTGCTCCTTCCTTGGCCAGGGTGGGAAGTAAGAGTGTGTGTGTGTGTGTGTGTGTGTGTGTCTGTGTCTCTGTGTATGTGTCTGTGTGCATGCCTGTGTGCATGTCTGTGTATGTCTGTGTGTGTGTCTGTGTGCGTGTGTGTGTGCGTATGAGTGTGTGTCTATGTGTGTATGTGCGTGTCTGTGTGTGTGTGTGTGTATGCGTATGTGTGTGTCTGTGTCTATGTATGTCTGTGTGTGTGTCTGTGTGTGTCTATGTCTCTGTGTGTCTATGTGCATATGTGTCTGTATCTCTATGTGTGTGTGTCTGTGTGTGTGTGTGTCTGTGTCTCTATGTATCTGTGTGTGTCTGTGTGTGTGCGTGTGTCCGTGTCTATGTCTCTGCATCCATGTCTCTATGTGTATGTGTCTGTGTGTGTATGTGTGTGTATGTGTGTGTGTCTGTGTATGTGTGTCTGTCTCTATGTGTGTGTGTGTATGTCTGTGTGTGTATGTGTGTGTATGTCTGTGTGTGTGTATGTGTCTGTGTGTGTGTGTATGTCTGTGTGTGTGTATGTGTCTGTGTATGTCTGTGTGTATGTGTGTGTGTATGTCTGTGTGTGTGTATGTCTGTATGTGTATGTGTGTGTCTATGTGTCTGTGTGTGTATGTGTGTGTGTATGTGTGTGTATATGTGTGTGTGTATGTGTGTGTGTATGTGTGTGTATGTGTCTGTCTCTATGTGTCTGTGTGTGTGTATGTGTCTGTCTCTATGTGTCTGTGTGTGTCTATGTGTCTGTGTGTGTGTGTATGTGTGTGTGTCTGTGTGTGTATGTGTCTGTCTCTATGTGTGTGTGTGTGTGTGTGTCTGTGTGTGTGTGGCTAGGCCTCAGGCCTGCCTGGGTGGCCTCCAGCTGCAGGAGAGCTGGTCTGGCCCCAGCCGCTGTGCACAGGGAAGGGGCAGGGAGAAGCGGGTGTCGTGGGAATCAGTGTCCTGGTCCTACTGGTATTTATAGCTGCCCCTTCCTGAAATGTGGGTGGGGGAAGGGGCTGCTCTTAGGTGGGAACGGAAGTTGGTCTCCTCTCCCCAGCCCCCTCTATCTCCCCAGAGAGTGGACTGGCCCAGGCCAGAGGGCCGGCCCTGGCGGTGGGACGAGGCACTGTGTCCTGAGTTGGCGGTTTTCCCTGGGGCTGCTGGCTCAGGGGTGGGACACT
>NW_020258147.1:0-6726 GCF_003255815.1 Theropithecus gelada
TTTTCTTCATCTGAATTTGGGTTTGCATTGTTCTTGATCCTCCAGTTGCACGAGGTGTGACTTTAGATTGTCTGTTTGTGCACTTTCTGGATTTTCAATGTAAGTGTTTAATGCTAAACTTTTCTCTTAGCACTTCCTTTGCTGTATCCTAGAGGTTTTGATAGGTTGTATTGAGATTTAGTACAACTGCAACCTTACTACTGACCAACAGCTTTTTAATTCCTGAGAGTGTGACCTCATTGAATCCTGACAACGGCTTTATGATTGCTTTTCATGCAGTAGGCCCTTGTTAGAGAGGTTGTGCTTGTGGCCTGGAGGTAGGATTCTGCAATTTATCAAATAAAAAAACACTGGAGGTTGGTTAAATTTGAATTCAGTAAAGTAGTGACAAAGAATTAGTACGTGTTAGTATCTCCCACACAATATTTTTCATTTGAAATACAAACTTACCTGGGTGCCCTGTAGTTTATCTACCAACTCCTCCCAGGGTTCAAGGTCTGTAAGAGGCAGCGTTGGGGCTGGCCTCCTCTTACTGACGCCAGTTCTATGAGATGACTCTCAAAGACAGAGCTTCTCTAACACAGCTACCCTCAAGAAAGCACGTCAGTTAGCACTAAATACACGGTATAAGATTCCCAACCAATAATGCCTACTCACTTCCCTAATTCTTCTTTCTATTATTCTTCAGGGGTGCAGACTCAGGACTTCTGCTGGGGTTGCTGCAGCCAGAGTTCTGGAGGAGGGACCTCGTAAGCCTTTCAAAACCAGATGCAAGGGGACTACTCGGTTCCCATACAGTGTGGCTTAAGCCAGGTGTAAATAAGTAAGAAATAGAAGAGCTCAGCCTACTTCTCCCTCTGTCCAGTGACACACTAAACTCCAGGGTCCTTTCGATTCCGAAGGTGAGTGGGCTGAGAGCAGGCAGAGATCCACCCTGAGAGTCCAGATCTTCCAGGATAGGACTTGGGAGTCTGAAAAGGGGCCACACTCTTGAGTGGGGAAGAAGGAGGTATCTCTGGCCACAGGCTTGCATTTCTGGTGGCTTCCCTTCTCCACACTGGGCTCTCTGCTCTGATGTCTATCTGAGAATCTCCTTCAGTTAGACTAAGAGCCCAGGACTTTACTAAAAATAGCAACATGGACCAGAAAGATATGAAATGGTACAGGAATTCTGTACAGAGCAACGAGTACAAATGCAGCTTAACAAGGGCCCTCACAGTCATATCTTTGGTGCAGAAGAAAAAGACAAAGGCAGAGGGAAACTGAAGGGCTCAGTAGGTCTAGGACTGGGGCAGCACTGGGTACTGTAGGCTTGTCCTTGACGCATCTACAGGTAAGAACAACTGGGAAACCATCCTCCTGTGACCCTGTATCATCTGCTCACTGGACTCAGCAGCTATGTCCTCACAGGGAACCAGATTCAGTCAACCTGGCCTTCTCCATCCCACCTGGGAAATGTATTCCAGTGACTGTCTAGACTGAGGTTCTATGAAGGGGCTGGCAGACAAGAAGAGGGGGCTGATTTGTATGACGAAACCATTGCACACCCTTTCTTTTCAACTAAAACCCATTAATGGATACTCTGGGGCCACCCATAGAAGTCTAGCTGGTCTCCTAAATTTGGGAGTTATGAAGGAGTCATTCATGATCAATCTGTAGGAAGAGGGGCCATCAGTAGCAGAGGGTCAGAGTGAGGCAGAAACTGGCTTCTTTGAGAGACTTATCAACACTGCCACCAACTCTGGGACAAATGGGGCACTTGCTATAACAGTCACCCCAAGCTGCTCACAGGAGTCTGATCCTAGTCCCCTCACCTTACTGCTTCTGATTCTGGTCCATGCCTCTGTTTTCCCTGGACCCTCCTCCCATGTCTGGGTCCAGGGTGGCAGGGGTAGCTCCATCTCCGTCAACATCTATAGAGGTGTAACAACTATTACGGCTTCCAGCAGTGTCCACAGTTCCACCTATGAGGGCCTCTTCTCCTTCCCCATCCCCTTACACAGGTGACCACTACTGTATTTCTGATGGACTGATCCTTTTTCCCTGGAAAACACAACGTATTTATTCCTCTCTAACACCAGGCATATAGTGGAGGGGGTAGGGGTAGGTGTGAAGCAGAGTGGCTTTTCCAGGTGTAATGCAGTAAGACCCTGGCTACAGAAAATCATTTCACAAAACTCCACACCCTTTCATGGTAAAAACACTCAACAAACTATGAGTAGAAGGAAACTACCTCAACATAGTAAAGACCAACTATGAAAATCCTACAACTAACATCATACGCATTCTGAAAGATCAAAGATATGTTTCTGTAATATCTATCAGCAAGAAAGCAACAATGCACATTTTCACAGCTTCTATTAAAAACAGTATTGGAAAAAAAGGCAGAGTAATTAGGCAAGAGAAAGAAATACACAGAATAAAAATTAGAAATAAAAAGTAAAACTATCTGTGCTTTCATTTGATTTAATGTCATATGTAGAATAACCTTAAAAGTCCCACAAAAGAAAACTTTGTCAGAATGATTGAATGTATTCAGTAATGTTTCAGAATACAAAAATCACCATGTAAAATTATCTCATGACTGGGCACGGTGACACATGCATATAATCTTAGCACTTTGAGAGGCTGAGGTGGGAGGTTTGCTTGGGGTGAGGAGTTCAAGACCAGTCTAGGCAGCAAAGGACGACCCTGTCTCTACAAAAAGAAAGAAAGGGAGAGAGAGAGGAAAGAAAGAAAGAAGGAAAGAAAGAAAGAAAGAGAAAGAAAGAAAGAAAGTAAGAAAGAGAAAGAAAGAAAGAAAGAGAAAGAATGAAAGAAAGAAAGAAAAAGAGAGAAAGAAAGAAAGAAAAAGAAAGAAAGAAAGAAAATATCTTATATGTCAATACTTAAGCAAACTGGAAACAACCCAACAAAATTAAGAAAACAAGTCAAATTACAACACCAATAGAAAGAGGAAAATACAGCTGGGCACAGCGGCTCATGCCTGTAATACCAGCACTTTGGGAGGCCGATTTGGCGGGATCACCTGAGGTTAGAAGTTCAAGTCCAGCCTAGCCAATGTGGTGAAAACCAGTCTTTACTAAAAAAAATTAAATTAAAGATAAAAAACTATGTGTGGTGGCACATGCTTGTAATCCCACCTACTCAGGAGTCTGAGGCACAAGAATCACTTGAGATTGGGAGGCAGAGGTTACAATGAGCCAAGATCCTGCCTCTGTACTCCAGCCCGGACAACAGAGTGAGACACTACCTCAAATAAACAAATAAATGAAAATAAAAGAATGAAACACTTAACAATAAAGTTAATCAAAGAGGTGAAAGACTTTACATTGAAAAGCACAAAACATTACTAAAAGAAATTAAAGACTACAGAAATAAATGGAAAAAAATCTTTTGTTCATGTATTAGAAAACTCAATATTGTTAAGCTAGCAATACAAACTAGAAGGATTCTGCAGATTCTTTGCAATCTCTATCAAAATTCCAATATTTTTGGAAGAATAGAAAAAATAATTCTAAGATTTATATAGTATATGAAGAGAACCTAAATATTCAAAATCATCTTGTAAAGGAACAGTGTTGGAGGTCTCACACTTACTGATTTCAAAACATAACACAAAGCTACACCAATCAAAACAGAGTGGTACGTATAGGCAGACACACCAACAAATAAAAAAGAACTGAGTGGCTATAAAGAAACTCTTAGTTACATGGTCAAATAATTTTAAGCAAGGTTGTCAAGACCATTCAGCAGAAAAAGGACAGTCTTTTTCACAAATGTGCTTGAAAAAATGGATATCCACTTGGAATCTGGAAACAGATCAAAGCCCCAATGGAAGAATCAAAACTATCAAAATCTGAAAAGAAAACCTTAGGGGGAAGCCTCAGAATATAGGGTTTGTAAATAATTTCTTAAATATGACTTTAAAAGCACAGAAAAAATAGAAAAAGAAGAACATAGATAGATTGGATTTTATCAAATTTTTAAAGTTATGTATATCAAAGGACACTATCAAAAGATCTAAAATTCAAACCATAGAATAGTAAAGATTATTGCAAATTTTGTATGTGTTAAGGGATACGGGGTATAGAAAGAATTCCTACAACTCAACAGTAACTACAAAAATGGAAACAATCTGAACTAAACACAGCCAAGGGACTTGAGTAGGTATTCAGTAGATTCTAAAAAAGATCTACAGATGGCCAATAAGCACACGAAAAGATGTTCAGCATCACTAATCATTAGGCAAATGAAGATCAAAATGAAAGAAAGAAAGAAAGAAAGAAAGAAAGAAAGAAAGAAAGAAAAGAAAGAGAAAGAAAAGAAAGAAGGAAAATCTCTTACATTTCAATACTTAAGCAAACAGGAAACAACTCAAAACAAGGGACCCATACCCATTAGGATGGCTTCACCGAAATAATACAAAATAACAAGTTCTAGCGAAGATGTATAGAAATTATAATTGTTATGCATTGCTGGAGGGGCTATAAGATGATGCATTCACTGTGGCGGCCTGGATGACAGTTCCTCAGAATACTAAACACAGAATTACCATTTTATCAGAATTTTCACTTTTGGAAATGTGCCTCAAAGGTTGGAAGCAGGATCTCAAAGAGAAAATTGCACAACCTTGTTCATAGCAGCATCATTCACAATAGCTAAAAGGTGGAGGCAGCCCAAGCGTCATCTAATGGATAAACGGGATATAGTATACACACACAGGGGAATATTATTCAGGCTTAAAAAGAGAATTCTGACCCATGCAATGACATAGATAAACCCTAAAGACATCATTCCAGCAGAAATGAGCTGGTTTCAAAAGGACAAAAGTTATTTGCTTGCCCTTATATGGGGTATCTAATGTAGTGAAATCCATAGAGACAAGAAGTAGAATGCTGTTTTCCAGGTGTGAAGTTTTGGTTTGGGAAGATGAAAAATTCCTGGAGATGAATGGTGGCACTGTGCTTATACAACAATGTTAATTTACTTAATGACACTGAGGCATACACTTGAAAATGGTTAAAATCATGTATATTGGGCTTAAATAATTTACCACAATCAAAAAGAAAAACATTTATATTTGGTGCAGTTTCTCTACTTCCAAGAACAATAAAAACATACAGGAATAGGAGAGTGTGCCTGAGAATCCAGGGCACCCTTCCTTTTGTGCCAGCCCCACAGCTCCCTCACAGATCAATAGAGTTGGAGGTGCCTCATTACAGGTGACACAAAATAACATAATAAAGTCTCGGAGTGGCCATGATGGTAGTGGTGGGTGCCTGACCCAGTCCCGGAGCAGCCACTAGTGCAACAATGGCCAAAGAAGGGGAGATGAAGCTGGTGGCAGTGGTAGCAGCCTCTCCAGCTGGAGAGGGGCATCTGCTATCCTATGAAAATGGTTCATAGTTCATATATCTGGCAAATATACATCAGCCTCTCTACCTTTTATGACCAATCACAGTTTTCATTGCAACGTATGCTACAGTTTTCATTGCAGTGCATGTCATCATAGTGGCGTATTTCATCCAGAAGCAAGCAAACATGAAGGAAATGTCCCTGAGTGCTTTGGTCAACCCGGAATGGCAGTCCGCAACACAGGATGAATATTATACTATTTGTTGATAAATACTGGAAGTGCATGATGACCATTTAGACACCTGGCAAATGACTTGGCTGACTAACATTGTTAAAACAATGAGTAACGAAGGAGATTTATTCTTGGTAAAGAAACACCTGGATCTCGGGCATAAAGACCTGAAAGATGATTGCCTAAGATGTGGACTTTTGGGTCAGGACCTTGGTAACACTGATCCTGTTTACGGCAACCAAACGCAAAGCAGTGCCCTGTCTATGAGTGGGAACTGGAATGGGGGAACTCAACAGGAAGCAGCAGAAAAGAGGAGGAGCTCGGTGCAAACAGCAGGATGAAATCTCAGGGAACACCAAGAAGACCCAGAGGGACCCTTTGTTTTCTGCTCAGTGCCTTGCCCCTTACACCTTTTAAAATACCCATTTAACAAGGATGGCTACTGGTATATTCTAACTGAGTCTGATCCACACACCCTTGGTCCTCAGAAGGTTGAAAACTTCCAGGCAGGAGAACTTATTCCTGGAGACCTCTACAGTGACCGCTTCTATCAACCAGCTTTATTAGCCTAACATGATTGAGCTCCCCAGGTAAAGATCTTCAATGGCCAGCTGGCTGACTGTGGTTGGAAAGAAAGGCTACTCTAGGATGCAGGCCTCTCATGGGACATAGAAATGGACCTGGTACTTTGAAATCAACATAAATGAGTTGTCACCAGACACCGCTGCCAGACTGGGTTGGTCTCAGCCCTGAGGTAAACATCCATTTCCCTTAGGTCATGATAAATTTAACTATTTTTGGCAGAGCAAAAAGGAACCAAGTTCCACCAGTCCACAGACAAATATACCCTTGTAGCTATGGACAGGGAGATATCATGGGATTTATATTAATCTTCCTGAAGACACAAAGACAGCCTAGTTATTGCCTGATACTTACAAAGATAAGGGTTTGATAAAGTACAAGAATTATTTACGTTTTGAGGAAAAAGACATTTTGGATAAAGCATGGAAGAGCCTAAAAAGATTCTGCATAATAAAATAATATTTTATAAAAATTGTGTCAATTAAGATGTTGCTTAAAAAGTTATTTTTGAGGGTGATTGATTTCCAGCCATCTCCCAGGAAAACAGCTGCATG
>NW_020258148.1:0-6726 GCF_003255815.1 Theropithecus gelada
ATTTTGTTATGTACCCAGTAGTCATTCAGGAGCAGGTTGTTCAGTTTTCATGTAGTTGAGCGGTTTTGATTGAGTTTCTTAGTCCTGAGTTCTAGTTTGATTGCACTGTGGCCTGAGAGACAGTTTGTTATAATTTCTGTTCTTGTACATTTGCTAAGGAGTGCTTTACTTCCAATTATGTGGTCAATTTTGGAATAAGTGCGATGTGGTCCTGAGAAGAATGTATATTCTGTTGATTTGGGGTGGATAGTTCTGTAGATGTCTATTAGGTCTGCTTGCTGCAGAGATGAGTTCAATTCCTGGATATCCTTGTTAACTTTCTGTCTCGTTGATCTGTCTAATGTTGACAGTGGAGTGTTGAAGTCTCCCATTATTATTGTATGGTAGTCTAAGTCTCTTTGTAAGTCTCTAAGGACTTGCTTTATGAATCTTGGTGCTCCTGTATTGGGTGCATATATATTTAGGAGAGTTAGCTCTTCCTGTTGAATTGATCCCTTTACCATTATGTAATGGCCTTCTTTGTCTCTTTTGATCTTTGATGGTTTAAAGTCTATTTTATCAGAGACTAATCTTGCAACCCCTCCTTTTTTTTGTTCTCCATTTGCTTCGTAAATCTTCCTCCATCCCTTTATTTTGAGCCTATGTATGTCTCTGCATGTGAGATGGGTCTCCTGAATACAGCAGACTGATGGGTCTTGACTCTTTATCCAGTTTGCCAGTCTGTGTCTTTTAATTGGAGCATTTAGTCCATTTACATTTAAGGTTAAGATTGTTATGTGTGGACTTGATCCTGCCATTATGATATTAACTGGTTATTTTGCTCGTTAGTTGATGCAGTTTCTTCCTAGCCTCGATGGTCTTTACATTTTGGCATGTTTTTGCCATGGCTGGTACCGGTTGTGCCTTTCCATGTTGAGTGCTTCCTTCAGGGTCTCTTGTAAGGCAGGCCTGGTGGTGACAAAATCTCTAAGCATTTGCTTATCTGTAAAGGATTTTATTTCTCCTTCACTGATGAAACTTAGTTTGGCTGGATATGAAATTCTGGGTTGAAAATTCTTTTCTTTCAGAATGTTGAATATTGGCCCCCACTCTCTTCTGGCTTGTAGAGTTTCTGCTGAGAGATCTGCTGTTAGTCTGATGGGCTTCCCTTTGTGGGTAACCCGACCTTTCTCTCTGGCTGACATTAAGATTTTTTTCTTCATTTCAAGTTTGGTGAATCTGGCAATTATGCGTCTTGGAGTTGCTCTTCTCGAGGAGTATCTTTTTGGCGTTCTCTGTATTTCCTGAATTTGAATGTTGGCCTGCCCTACTAGGTTGGGGAAGTTCTCCTGGATGATATCCTGCAGAGTGTTTTCCAACTTGGTTCCATTTTCCCCCTCACTTTCAGGCACNCATTTCATTCATTTGATCCTCAATCACTGATACTCTTTCTTCCAGTTGATCGAGTGGGTTACTGAAGCTTGTGCATTTGTCATGTATTTCTCGTGTCATGGTTTCCATCTCTGTCTGTTCGTTTATGGCCTTCTCTGCATTAATTATTCTAGTTATCAATTCTTCCACTCTTTTTTCAAGATTTTTAGTTTCTTTGCGCTGGGTACGTAATTCCTCCTTTAGCTCGGAGAAGTTTGATGGACTGGAGCTGTCTTCTCTCATCTCGTCAAAGTCATTCTCCATCCAGCTTTGATCCATTGCTGGCGATGAGCTGCATTCCTTTGCAGGGGGCGATGCACTCTTATTTTTTGAATTTCTAGCTTTTCTGCCCTGCTTTTTCCCCATCTTTGTTGTTTTATCTGCCTCCGGTCTTTTATGATGGTGACATACTGATGGGGTTTTGGTGTGGGTGTCCTTCCTGTTTGTTAGTTTTCCTTCTAACAGTCAGGACCCTCAGCTGTAGGTCTGTTGGAGATTGCTTGAGGTCCACTCCAGACCCTGTTTGCCTGGTATCAGCAGCACAGGCTGCAGAAGATAGAATATTGCTGAACAGCGAGTGTACCTGTCTGATTCTTACTTTGGAAGCTTCCTCTCAGGGGTGTACTCCACTGTGTGAGGTGTGGGGTGTTGGTCTGCCCCTAGTGGGGGATGTCTCCCAGTTAGGCTACTCAGGGGTCAGGGACCCACTTGAGCAGGTAGTCTGTCCGTTCTCAGATCTCAACCTCCATGTTGGGAGATCCACTGCTCTCTTCAAAGCTGTCAGACAGAGTCATTTGCGTCTGCAGTGGTTTCAGCTGCTTTTGTTGTTGTTTTTGTTTAGCTGTGCCCTGTCCCCAGAGGTGGAGTCTACAGAGACAGGCAGGACTCCTTGAGCTGCTGTGAGCTCCACCCAGTTCGAGCTTCCCAGCTGCTTTGTTTATCTACTTAAGCCTCAGCAATGGCAGGCACCCCTCCCCCAGCCTCGCTGCTGCCTTGCCGCCAGATTGCAGACTGCTGTGCTAGTATTGAGGGAGGCTCTGTGGGCGTGGGACCCTCCTGGCCAGGTGTGGGATATAATATCCTGGTGTGCCCGTTTGCTATGATGCTTGGTAGAGTGCAGTACTGGGGTGGGAGTCACCCAATTTTCCAGGTGTTGTGTGTCTCAGTTCCCCTGGCTAACAAAAGGGATTCCCTTCCCCCTTGGCTTCCCAGGTGAGGCAATGCCTCGCCCTGCTTCAGCTCTCGCTGGTGGGCTGTGGCAGCTGACCAGCACCGACTGTCCTGCACTCCCTAGTGAGATGAACCCAGTACCTCAGTTGAAAATGCAGAAATCACCTGTCTTCTGTGTCGCTCACGCTGGGAGTTGGAGACTGGAGCTGTTCCTATTCGGCCATCTTGCTCTGCCCCCAACTTCCCTGTGGAGCATTTTTTCCTATGCTTTTTGGCCATGTGGTTGTCTTCTTTTGAGAAGTATCTGTTCATGTCCTTTGCCCATTTTATAATGGGGTTGTTTTTTTCTTGTTAGTTTTTTAAAATTACGTATAGATTCTATATATTGAACATTAGTCAGATGCATAGATTGCATATATTTTCTAGCATTCTGTGGGTTGTATGTTAACTCTGATGATAGTTTCCTTTGCTGTGTGAAAGCTCTTTAATTAGGTCCCACTTGTCAATTTTTCTTTATATAGCACTGTTTTTGGAGTCTTCATTATGAAATCTTTGCCAGAGCCTATGTCCAGAATGATATTTCCTAGGTTTTTTTTCCAGGGTTATTATAGTTTTCTGTTTTACATGGAAGTCTTTAATCCATGTTGACTTGATTTTTGTATATGGTGAAAGGTTGGGGTTTAGTTTCAATCATCTGCATATGGCTGGTCAGTTATCCCAGCAACATTTATTGAATAGGGAGTCTTTTCCCCATTGCTCATTTTTGTCAACTTTGTCAAAGATCAGATGGTTGTAGCTATGCAGCTGTATTTTTGAGTTCTCTGACCTATTCCATTGCTCTATGTGTCTGTTTTGGACCAGAACTATCCTGTTTTGGTTACTGTAGCCTTGAGTATAGTTTGAGGTTGGGTGGTGTGATGCCTGTAACATTGCTCTTTTTGCTCAGGACTAATTGGCTATTCATGCTCTTTTTTGGTTCCATATGAATTTTAGAATCGTTTTTTTCCAAATTATGTGCAAAATGTCATTGGTAGTTTGATAGCAATAGCACTGAACCTGTAAATTGCTTGGGGCAATATGGCAAATTTAACAATATTGAATCTTCTAATCCATAAGCATGGAATATTTCTCCATTTGTGTCATCTCTGATTTCTTTCTTCAATGTTTTGTAATTCTCATTGTGGAGATCTTTCATCTCCATGGCTAGCTGTATTTCTATGCATTTTGTTGTTTTTGTGGCTATTGTGAATGGGATTGTGTTCTTGATTTGATTCTCAGCTTGGATGTTGTTGGAGTATAAAAATGTTACAGATTTTTGTACATTGATTTTGTATCTTGAAACTTTTCTGACATTGTTCATCAGGTCCAGGAGCTTCTGGGCAGAGACTATTGGGTTTTCTAGGTAGATAATTATATCATCTGTAAACAGGGATAGTTTGACTTCCTCTTTACCTATTTGGATGCCTTTTATTTCTTTCTCTTGCCTGATTGCTCTGGCTAGGACTTCTACTACTATGTTGACTAGAAGTGGTGAGAATGGATATCCTTGTCTTGTTCTGGTTCTCAAGGGGAATGCTTCCAGCGTTTGCCCATTCAATATCTTGTTGGACGTGGGTTTGTCATAGTTTTGAGATATGTTTATTTGATGCCTAGTTTATTGGGGATAATTAACACGAAGGGATGCATAATTTTATTAAAAGCCTTTTCTGCATCCATTGAGATGATCATGTGGTTTTTGTTTATGTGATGAATCACATTTATTGATCTGTGTATATTGAACCAACCTTGGGTCCCAGGAATAAAGTCTAGTTGATTGTGGTGGATTCGCTTTTTAATGTGCTGCTAGATTTGGTTTGCTAGTATTTTGTTGAGAGCTTTTGCATCTATCTTCATAAGAGATATTGGCCTGAGGTTTTCTTTTTTTGTTGTTGTGTCTCTGTCAGATTTTGGTATCAGAATGATACTGGACTCATAGAATGAACTATGGAGGAGGCTCTCTTACTCAATTTTTGGGAGTAGTTTCAGAAAGATTGGTACCATCTCTTCTTCATAGGTCTGATAGAACTCAACTGTGAATCTATCTGGTCCAGGGCTGCTTCTTCTAGTTTGGGTGAATAGAAATATTCATAATAGTCTCTGAGGGTTTTTTGTATTTCTCTGGGGTTAGTGGTAAAGTCCACTGAGTCATTTCTGAGTGTATTTGGATCTTCTCTCCTTTATTCTTTATTAGTCTAGTTAGTGGCCTATCAATCTTATTTTTTTCAAAGAACAAACTTTTGCTTTTATCGATCTTTTATGTGGTTTTTCCTGTCTCCATTTTATCCAGTTAAGATCAGCTTTCGGTTATTTCTTATTTTTCACTAGCTTTGGGGTTGGCTTGCTCTTGTTTTTCCAGTTCTTGTAGGTGTGATGTGGGATTGTTAATTTGAGATCTTTCCAAATTATTGATGTGGGCATTTAACACTAAGAAGTTCCCTCTTAATACTGCTTTAGCTGTGTCTCCGAGTTTCTGGTATGTTGTGGCTTTGTTTTCATTAATTTCAAAGAATTTCTTGATTTCTGCCTTAATTTCATTGTTTATCAAAAGTCATTCGGGAGCAGATTGTTTAATTTTCATGTTATTATATGGGTTTGAGAGATTTTCTTAGTATTGATTTCTATTTGTATTGTGCCATGGTCTGAGCATGTGGTTGCTGTAATTCCAGTTTTTTTGAACTTTTTTTTTTTGTATTTTTTTTCTGTATTATTATACTTTAAGTTCTAGGGTACATGTGCATAACGTGCAGGTTTGTTACATATGTATACTTGTGCCATGTTGCTGTGCTGCACCCATCAACTCGTCAGCACCCATCAACTCGTCATTTACATCAGGTATAACTCCCAATGCAAACCCTCCCCCCTCCCCCCTCCCCATGATAGGCCCCGGTGTGTGATGTTCCCCTTCCCGAGTCCAAGTGATCTCATTGTTCAGTTCCCACCTATGAGTGAGAACATGCGGTGTTTGGTTTTCTGTTCTTGTGATAGTTTGCTAAGAATGATGGTTTCCAGCTGCATCCATGTCCTTACAAAGGATAGAAACTCATCCATTTTTATGGCTGCATAGTATTCCATGGTGTATATGTGCCACATTTTCTTAATCCAGTCTGTCACTGATGGACATTTGGGTTGATTCCAAGTCTTTGCTATTGTGAATAGCGCTGCAATAAACATACATGTGCATGTGTCTTTATAGCAGCATGATTTATAATCCTTTGGGTATATACCCAGTAATGGGATGGCTGGGTCATATGGTACATCTAGTTCTAGATCCTTGAGGAATCGCCATACTGTTTTCCATAATGGTTGAACTAGTTTACAATCCCACCAACAGTGTAAAAGTGTTCCTATTTCTCCACATCCTCTCCAGCACCTGTTGTTTCCTGACTTTTGAATGATCGCCATTCTAACTGGTGTGAGATGGTATCTCATTGTGGTTTTGATTTGCATTTCTCTGATGGCCAGTGATGATGAGCATTTTTTCATGTGTTTGTTGGCTGTATGAATGTCTTCTTTTGAGAAATGTCTATTCATATCCTTTGCCCACTTTTTGATGGGGTTGTTTGTTTTTTTCTTGTAAATTTGTTGGAGTTCTTTGTAGGTTCTGGATATTAGCCCTTTGTCAGATGAGTAGATTGCAAAAATTTTCTCCCATTCTGTAGGTTGCCTGTTCACTCTGATGGTAGTTTCTTTTGCTGTGCAGAAGCTCTTTAGTTTAATGAGATCCCATTTGTCAATTTTGGCTTTTGCTGCCGTTGCTTTTGGTGTTTTAGACATGAAGTCTTTGCCCATGCCTATGTCCTGAATGGTACTACCTAGGTTTTCCTCTAGGATTTTTATGGTATTAGGTCTAACATTTAAGTCTCTAATCCATCTTGAATTAATTTTCGTATAAGGAGTAAGGAAAGGATCCAGTTTCAGCTTTCTACTTATGGCTAGCCAATTTTCCCAGCACCATTTATTAAATAGGGAATCCTTTCCCCATTTCTTGTTTCTCTCAGGTTTGTCAAAGATCAGATGGCTGTAGATGTGTGGTATTATTTCTGAGGACTCTGTTCTGTTCCATTGGTCTATATCTCTGTTTTGGTACCAGTACCATGCTGTTTTGGT
>NW_020258149.1:0-389 GCF_003255815.1 Theropithecus gelada
GGTTTCATCTGAGGATATTTCCTTTTTCACCATAACCCTCTATGGGCTTACAAATATCACTTTGCCAATTCCACAAGAACTGTCTTAGCAAAAGGCTTCTTGACGGGAAAGCTGTAACTCTGTGAGATGATTTCACAGAACACAAAGAAGTTTCTCAGAAAGGTTCTTTCTCTTTGTTATCGGAGGATATTTCCTTTGTCCCTATGGTCTTCAAAGGGATCCGAAATATCTGTTCTCAGATTCCACAGAAATAAGGCTAACAAAGATATCCACGAAATACAAATGTAACTCTGTGAGTGGAAGTCACACATCACAGAGCAGTTTCTCAGAAAGCTTCTTTCCAGATTTCATCTGAGGATATTTCCTTTTTCACCATAGCCCTCTATGGG
>NW_020258149.1:413-6673 GCF_003255815.1 Theropithecus gelada
TACAAAGGGATCCGAAATATCTGTTCTCAGATTCCACAGAAATAAGGCTAACAAAGATATCCACGAAATACAAATGTAACTCTGTGAGTGGAAGTCACACATCACAGAGCAGTTTCTCAGAAAGCTTCTTTCCAGATTTCATCTGAGGATATTTCCTTTTTCACCATAGCCCTCTATGGGATTCCAAATATCACTTTGCCAATTCCACAAGAACTGTCTTAGTAAAAGGCTTCTTGACGGGAAAGCTGTAATTCTGTGAGAATATTTCACAGAACACAAAGAAGTTTCTCAGAAAACTTCTTTCTCTTTCTTATCGGAGGATATTTCCTTTGACCCTGTAGCCTTCAAAGGGATCCTAAATATCTGTTCTCAGATTCCAGAGAAATAAGGCTAGCAAGAAGATCCACGAAATACTGATGTAACTCTGTGAGATGATTTAACAGAACACTAAGCAGTTTCTCAGAAAGCTTCTTTCCAGATTTCATCTGAGGATATTTCCTTTTTCACCATAGCCCTCTAAGGGCTTCCAAATATCACTTTGCCAATTCCACAAGAACTGTCTTAGCGAAAGGCTTCTTGAGTGGAAAGCTGTACCTCTGTGAGATGATTTCACAGAACACAAAGAAGTTTCTCAAAAAGCTTCTTTCTCTTTGTTATCGGAGAATATTTCCTTTGGCCCTATAGTCTCCAAAGGGATCCGAAATATCTGTTCTCAGATTCCACACAAATAAGGCTAACAAAGAGATCCACGAAATACAAATGTAACTCTCTGAGTGGAAGTCACACATCACAGAGCAGTTTCTCAGAAAGCTTCTTTCCAGATTTCATCTGAGGATATTTCCTTTTTCACCATACCCCTCTATGGGCTTCCAAATATCACTTTGCCAATTCCACAAGAACTGTTTTAGTGAAAGGCTTCTTGACGGGAAAGCTGTAACTCTGTGAGAATATTTCACAGAACACAAAGAAGTTTCTCAGAAAACTTCTTTCTCTTTCTTATCGGAGGATATTTCCTTTGGCCCTATAGTCTTCAAAGGGATCCGAAGTATCTGTTCTCAGATTCCACAGAAATAAGGCTAGCAAAGAGATCCACGAAATACAGATGTAACTCTGTGAGTGGAAATCACACATCACAGAGCAGTTTCTCAGAAAACTTCTTTCCAGATTTAATCTGAGAATATTTCCGTTTTCACTATAGCCCTCTATGGGATTTCAAATATCACTTTGCCAATTGCACAAGAACTGTCTTAGCGAAAGGCTTCTTGAGGGGAAAGCTGTAACTCTGTGAGATGATTTCACAGAACACAAACAAGTTTCTCAGAAAGTTTCTTTCTCTTTGTTATCGGAGGATATTTCTTTGGCCCTATAGCCTTCAAAGGGATCCGAAATATCTGTTCTCAGATTCCAGAGAAATAAGGCTAGCAAAGAGATCCACCAAATACAGATGGAACTCCGTGAGATGAATTAACAGAACACTAAGCAGTTTCTCAGAAAGCTTCTTTCCAGATTTCGTCTGAGGATATTTCCTTTTTCACGATAGCCCTCTATGGGCTTCCAAATATCACTTTGCCAATTCCACAAGAACTGTCTTAGTGAAAGGCTTCTTCAGGGGAAAGCGGTAACTCTGTGAGATGATTTCACAGAACACAAAGAAGATTCTCAAAAAGCTTCTTTCTCTTTGTTATCGGCGGATATTTCCTTTGACCCTATAGTAATAAAAGGGATCCGAAGTATCTGTTCTCAGATTCCAGAGAAATAAGGCTAGCAAAGAGATCCACTAAATACAAATGTAACTCTGTGAGTTGAATTAACAGGACACTAAGCAGTTTCTCAGAAAGCTTCTTTCCAGATTTCATCTGAGGATATTTCCTTTTTCACCATAGCCCTCTAAGGGCTTCCAAATATCACTTTGCCAATTCCACAAGAACTGTCTTAGGGAAAGGCTTCCTGATGGGAAAGCTGTAACTCTGTGAGAATATTTCACAGAACACAAAGAAGTTTCTCAGAAAGCTTCTTTCTCTTTGTTATCGGAGGATATTTCCTTTGGCCCTATACTCTTAAATGGGATCCGGAATATCTGTTCTCAGATTCCACAGAAATAAGGCTAGCAAAGAGATCCACGAAATACAAATCTAACTCTGTGAGATGAATTAACGAAACACTAAGCAGTTTCTCAGAAAGCTTCTTTCCAGATTTCATCTGAGGATATTTACTTTTTCACCATAGACCTCAATGGGCTTCCAAATATCACTTTTGCAATTCCACAAGAACTGTCTGAGCGAAAGGCTTCTTTATGGGAAAGCTGTAACTCTGTGAGATGATTTCAGAGAACATAAAGAAGTTTCTCAGAAAGCTTCTTTCTCTTTGTTATCGGAGGATATATCCTTTGGCTCTATAGTCTTCAAAGGGATCCGAAATATCTGTTCTCAGATACCACAGAAATAAGGTTAGCAAAGAGATCCACGAAATACGTATGTAACTCTCTGAGTGGAAGTCACACATCACAGAGCAGTTTCTCAGAAAGCTTCTTTCCAGATTTCATCTGAGGATATTTCCTTTGTCACCATAGCCCTCTATGGGTTTCCAAATATCACTTTGCCAATTCCACAAGAACTGTCTCAGTGAAAGGCTTCTTGACGGGAAAGCTGTAACTCTGTGAGAATATTTCACAGAACACAAAGAAGTTTCTCAAAAAGCTTCTTTCTCTTTGTTATCGGAGGTTATTTCTTTGGACCTATAGTCTTTAAAGGGATCCGAAATATCTGTTCTCAGATTCCACAGAATTAAGGCAAACAAAGAGATCCATGAAATACAGATGTAACTCTGTGAGTGGAAGTCTCACATCACAGAGCAGTTTCTAAGAAAGCTTCTTTCCAGATTTCATCTGAGGATATTTCCTTTTTCACCATAACCCCGTATCGGCTTCCAAATATCACTTTGCCAATTACACAAGAACTGTCTTAGCGAAAGCCTTCTTGAGGGGAAAGCTGTAACTCTGTGAGATGATTTCACAGGACACAAAGAAGTTACTCAAATAGCTTCTTTCTCTTTGTTATTGGAGCATATTTCCTTTGGCCCTATAGTCTTCAAAGGGATCCGAAGTATCTGTTCTCAGATTCCACAGAAATAAGGCTAGCAAAGAGATCCACGAAATACAGATGTAACTCTGTGAGATGAATGAACAGAACACTAAGCAGTTTCTCAGAAAGCTTCTCTCCAGATTTCATCTGAGGATATTTCCTTTTCCACCAATGCCCTCTACGGGCTTCCAAATATCAATTTGCCAATTCCACAAGAACTGTCTTAGCGAAAGGCTTCTTGACGGAAAAGCTGTAACTCTGTGAGATGATTTCACAGAACACAAAGAAGTTTCTCAGAAAGCTTCTTTCTCTTTGTTATCGGAGGATATTTCTGTTGGCCCTATAGTCTTCAAAGGGATCCGAAATAACTGTTCTCAGATTCCACAGAAATAATGCTAGGAAAGAGATCCACGAAATACAGATGTAACTCTGTGAGATGAATTAACAGAACACTAAGCAGGTTCTCAGAAAGCTTCTTTCAGGTTTCATCTGAGGATATTTCCTTTTTCACCAGAGCCCTCTATGGGCTTCCAAATATCACTTTGCCAATTCCACAAGAAATGTCTTAGCCAAAAGCTACTTGAGGGGAAAGCTGTAACTCTGTGAGATGATTTCACAGAACACAGAGAAGTTTTTCAGAAAGCTTCTTTCTCTTTGCTATCGGTGGACATTTCCTTTGGCCCTATGGTCTTCAAAGGGATCTGAATTATCTGTTCTCAGATTGAACAGAAATAAGGCTAGCAAAGAGATTTAAGAAATGCAGATGTAACTCTGTGAGTGGAAGTCACACATCACAGAGCAGTTTCTCAGAAAGCTTCTTTCCAGATTTCATCTGAGGATATTTCCTTTTTCAGCATAGCCCTCTCTGGGCTTCCAAATATCAATTTGCCAATTCCACAAGAACGGTGTTAGCGAAAAGATTCCTGAGGGGAAAGCTGTAACTCTGTGAGATGATTTAGCAGAACACAAAGAAGTTTCTCAGAAAGCTTCTTTCTCTTTGCTATCGGTGGACATTTCCTTTGGCCCTATGGTCTTCAAAGGGATCCGAAATATCTGTTCTCAGATTCCACAGAAATAGGGCTAGCAAAGAGATCCCCGAAATACAGATGTAACTCTGTGAGTGGAAGTCACACATCACAGAGCAGTTTCTCAGAAAGCTTCTTTCCAGATTTCATCTGAGAATACTTCGTTTTTCACCATAGCCCTCTATGGGTTTCCAAATATCACTTTGCCAATTCCACGAGAACTGTCTTAGCGAAAAGCTTCTTGAGGGGAAAGCTGTAACTCTCTAGGATGATTTCACAGGACACAAAGAAGTTTCTCAGAAAGCTTCTTTCTCTTTGCTATCTGTGGACATTTCCTTTGGCCGTACGGTCTTCAAAGGGATCCGAAATATCTGTTCTCAGATTCCACAGAAATAAGGCTAGCAAAGGGATCCACGAAATACAGATGTAACTCTTTGAGTGGAAGTCACACATCGCAGAGCAGTTTCTCAGAAAGCTTCTTTCCAGATTTCATCTGAGGATATTTCCTTTTTCTCCATAGCCCTCTATGGGCTTCGAAATATCACTTTGCCAATTCCACAAGAACTGTCTTAGCGAAAGGCTTCTTGACGGGAAAGCTGTAACTCTTTGAGATTATTTCACAGAACACAAAGAAGTTTCTCAGAAAGCTTCTTTCTCTTTGTTATCGGAGGATATTTCCTTTGGCCCTATAGTCTTCAAAGGGATCCGGAATATCATTTCTCAGATTCCACAGAAATAAGGCAAGCAAAGAGATCCCGAAATACAGATGTAACTCTGTGAGTGGAAGTCACACATCACAGAGAAGATTCTCAGAAAGCTTCTTTCCAGATTTCATCTGAGGATATTTCCTTTTTCAGCATAGCCCACTATTGGCTTCCAAATATCACTTTGCCAATTCCACAAGAACTGTCTTAGCGAAAGGCTTCTTAATGGGAAAGCTGTAACTCTGTGAGATGATTTCAGAGAACATAAAGAAGTTTCTCAGAAAGCTTCTTTCTCTTTGCTATCGGTAGACATTTCCTTTGGCAGTACGGTCTTCAAAGGGATTCGAAATATCTGTTCTCAGATTCCACAGAAATAAGGCTAGCAAAGAGATCCAGGAAATACAGATGTAACTCTTTGAGTGGAAGTCACAAATCACAGAGCAGTTTCTCAGAAAGCTTCTTTCCAGATTTCATCGGATGATATTCCCTTTTTCACCATAGGCCTCTATGGGCTTCCAAATATCACTTTGCCAATTCCACAAGAACTCTCTTAGTGAAAGGCTTCTTGACAGGAAAGCTGTATCTCTGTGAGAATATTTTACAGAACACAAAGAAGTTTCTCAGAAAGCTTCTTTATCTTTGTTATCAGAGGATATTTCCTTTGGCCCTATAGTCTTCAAAGGGATCCGAAATATCTGTTCTCAGATTCCACAGAAATAAGGCTAGCAAAAAGATCCACGAAATACAGATGTAACTCTGTGAGATGAATTAACGGAACACTAAGCAGTTTCTCAGAAAGCTTCTTTCCAGATTTCATATGAGGATATTTCCTTTTTCAAAATAGCCCTCTATGGGCTTCCAAATATCACTTTGCCAATTCCACAAGAACTGTCTTAGCGAAAGGCTTCTTGAAGGGAAATCTGTAACTCTGTGAGATGATTTCACAGAACACAAAGAAGTTTCTCAGAAAGCTTCTTTCTCTTTGTTATCGGAGGATATTTCCTTTGGCCCCATAGTGTTCCAAGGAATCCGAAGTATCTGTTCTCAGATTCCACTGAAATAATGCTAGCAAAGAGATCCACGAAAAACAGATGTAACTCGGTGAGATGAATTAACAGAACACTAAGCAGTTTCTCAGAGAGCTTCTTTCCAGATTTCATCTGAGGATATTTCCTTTTTCAGCATTGCCCTCTAGGGGCTTCCAAATATCCCTTTGCCAATTCCACAAGAACTGTCTTAGCGAAAGGCTTCTTGACGGGAAAGCTGTAACTCTTTGAGATGATTTCACAGAACACAAAGAAGTTTCTCAGAAAGCTTCTTTCTATTTATTATCGGAGGATATTTCCTTTGGCCCTATAGTCTTCAAAAGAATCCGAACTATCTGTTCTCAGATTCCACAAAAATAAGGCTAGCAAAGAGATCCACGAAATACAGATGTAACTCTGTGACAT
>NW_020258150.1:0-6722 GCF_003255815.1 Theropithecus gelada
TTTTTTTTTTTTTTTTTTTTTTTTTTTGAGACAGAGTCTTGCTCTGTAGCCCAGGCTGGAGTACAGTGGCTGGATCTCAGCTCACTGCAAACTCCGCCTCCCAGGTTTACCCCATTCTCCTGCCTGGGCCTCCCGTGTAGCTGGGACTACAGGTGCCCGCTACCGCGCCCGGCTAATTTTTTAAATGTATTTTTAGTAGAGACGGGGTTTCACCGTGTTAGCCAGGATGGTCTCGATCTCCTGACCTCATGATCCACCCATCTCGGCCTCCCAAAGTGCTGGATTTACAGGTGTGAGCCACTGCGCCTGGCCTTTTTTTTTTTTTTTTTTTTTTTTGAGGGGGGTTTTTTNAAATGAACTTGTAATTTTTACAATAGTGAGAATGAACTTGATAAATTATGCACATTTTAATCTACAACATAGACTTTTTTTTTTTTGAGACGGAGTCTTGCTCTGTTGCCCAGGCTGGAGTACAGTGGCCGGATCTCAGCTCACTGCAAGCTCCGCCTCCCAGGTTTACGCCATTCTCCTGCCTCAGCCTCCCGAGTAGCTGGGACTACAGGCGCCCGCCACCTCGCCCGGCTAGTTTTTTTTTTTTTTTTTGTATTTTTTAGTAGAGACGAGGTTTCACCGGGTTAGCCAGGATGGTCTCGATCTCCTGACCTCGTGATCCGCCCATCTCGGCCTCCCAAAGTGCTGGGATTACAGGCTTGAGCCACCGCGCCCGGCGGCCTTTTTTTTTTTTTTTTTTAAGATGGTATTTCGCTCTGTTGCCCAGGCTGGAGTGCAGTGGTGCAATCTTGGCTCACTGCAAACTCCGCTTCCCAAGTTCACACCATTCTCCTACCTCAGCCTCCCGAATAGCTGGGACTGCAGGCGCCTGCCACCATGCCTGGCTTATTTTTTGTGTTTTTAGTAGAGACGGGGTTTCACTGTGTTAGGATGGTCTTGATCTCCCTGTGATCTGCCCATCTTGGCCTCCCAAAGTGCTGAGGTTACAGGCATGAGCCACCACACCCAGCCTACTAAAGGCATTTCTAGAAACATGAGACATCCTGGAAAGTATAGAGAAAGGCTCTACCTTATTTATTTTTTATTTTATTTTATTTTTTTGAGACAGAGTCTCTGTCACCCAGGCTAGAGTGCAGTGGCATGATCTTGGCTCACTGCAACTTCTGCCTCCCTGGTTCAAGTGATTCTCCTGCCTCAGCCTCCTGAGTAGCTGCGATTACAGGCGCGCGTCACCAAGCCCGGCGAAGTTTTGTGTTTTTAGTAGAGATGGGGTTTCATCATGTTGGTCAGGCTGATCTTGAACTCCTGACCTCATGATCTGCCCGCCTCGGCCTCCCAAAGTGCTGGGATTACAGGTGTGAGCCACCGCGCCCAGCCACTACCTTATTTTTGTGTGACAATAGTTTTATTTGTTCTAGAATTCAGGAAAAAAATCTCTTTAGGAGTGAATTGTTGTTACTGACTTTGCCAGTGAAAGGTAACACCTATATAGCTTGGAGATTTTAGACATTTGGGTGTCACCTGCACCGTTCCCCCGTTTCAAGCAGTTTTGCCTCAACCTCCCAAACAGCTGGGATTACAAGCGTGCGCCAGCTAGTTTTTTTTTTTTTTTTTTTGGTAGAGATGGGGTTTCACTATGTTGGCCAAGCTGGTCTCAAACTCCTGACCTCAAATGATCCACCCGCCTCAGCTTCCCAAAGTGCTGGGATTATAGGTGTGAGCCACCGCGCCCAGCCTAAGAAAGGGGTAGAGTATTTCAGAATGTGCAGGTTGTCCTGTTAATTGGAATGCACTCCCCCACAGAAATTCCAGACAGGAACTGCTGACCTGACTTGACTCAATATACCAGTGTATGTACTGAAATAGCTGTGGCAAATCCTGAGTCTGGAAGAGCACTGAATGTAGGCGATAATCTACATCCTTTAGAGAGGCTCAAGACATCAGTGTTCCTTCCTTTATACTGTAGTAACCTGATCACACCAAGGGTAAATAGGAAGTGATAGAAGAAAATTAGAGGTCCAAGGCAAAAATGGGTACTGAATCCCAAAGTCCAGCTTGCTCAACAGAACCAGATTCAAATAGTAAATCGTGGTTGTGGGTGTACTTACAGAGCTGATCCAAGATTCCTCTTGAAGTGTCTAGAGGCACAGCCTGTCACATGGGTCCTAACTACTATCTCTTCTATGAGTTTACAAACTCACAACATACTCTACGTTCTAAGTGCAGAGTATGTTGTTTGATTCTGTCTCTGGATTCTACTTTCAAGAACCTAGCTGGTAAGAATTGACTTAGTTTTTCATCTTGATAATCCCAAACTTTGTTTTTGAGACGGAGTCTCTGTTACCCAGGCTGGAGTGCGGTGGCCCAATCTCGCTCACCGCAACCTCTGCCTCCCGCGTTCAAGCAATTATCCTGCCTCAGCCTCCCGAGTAGCTGGGATTACAGGCGCCCGCCACCACACCTGGCTAATTTTTGTATTTTTAGGAGAGATGTGGTTTCACCATGTTGGCCAGGCTGGTCTTGAACTCCTGATCTCAAGGGATCAGCCCGCCTCAGACTCCCAAAGTGCTGGGATTATAGGCGTGAGCCACCGCGCCTGGCCAGGAATCTGCATTTTAATAGTGTCCCAAGTGATTCTGATGCAACTGGTCTGCGGACTATACTGCAGAGCAGATGGTGAAAGGAATGTTGAATTTGGAGGATTTTATTGATGATGAATCCTGGGTTCCAGAAAGCTGCGAAAACGTTTCAGAAGATGGGTAACAGTGCAAATGGGGTCAGAAAGGGCTGCATGAGAACCAGAATCTGAGAGATGTGGAATGAGCTGGAAGCCTGGGCTTCTGGTGGTGACTGCATGAACAGGTGCAGCTGAGCCCTGGTGAACATCATGCTCACAAGCCAAGTGTGCAGTGTGACCTGGAGTCCCAACTCACTATCTGCAGGTCCAGGGACCCTGACTTCACAGCTGCCTCCCAAGGCTATTTTCCTAACCTCTCTACTCTCTTAGATCAGTGTTGCACTCATCGTTTCTGAAATATAATGTGTGGGAAAGCAGCAAGGTGAGATAGGCCCAGAAACATTGGGAGGGGTGCGGGGAGCACTAGGAAAGGAGATAGATTGGGGTGGGGAGGAGGAATACAGTCTCCCTCCCACATCCCTGGACCCCAAAAAGTTCTGAAGACACATCCTTTTTTCTAGTATAAGGCACTATTTACCCTGATCCAGGCACTCTGAGTGAAAGGTGACTTCCGGACCAGGCGCCTTGGCTCACGGCTGTAATCCCAACACTTTGGGAGGCCGAGGCAGGTATGTCACCTGAGGTCAGGAGTTTGAGACCAGCCTGACCAACACGGGGAAAACCCATCTCTACTAAAAAATAAAAAATTAACTGGGCGTGGTGGCTCGTGCCTATAATCCCAGCTACTTGGGAGGCTGAGGCAGGAGAATAGCTTGAAACCGGGAGCAGAGGTTGCAGTGAGCCGAGATCGTGCCACTGCACTCCAGCCTGGCAAGAAAGAAGTGCGAAATTCTTTCTCAAAAAAAGAAAAAGAAAATTAGGTGACTTCCTCAGGCTACAGTTAAAGATGATGTCATGGGTAGGAAGCCAGGCCTCACTGATGTTAGTACCTCGGGATGACCATAGAGGGCAGTATCGTGCAGGAGTTAAGAGCCCAGGTTCAGCATCTGACAGACCTGAGTTTGAATCCTTCCTTTGCTCTTTGGTAGCTTTGTGTGTAGCTTTGGGTAAGTTACTCTATCTAAACCTCCAAAAATTCATTTAAAAACACTTCACAAGAGCATTTTGAGAACTACATGAAATAATCTATGCAAAGGACTTTGCAAAGAACCTGCCAGTGAATGCAACATTACAAATGGCAGTGGTTACTATTTTTGGCCCAGTCTTACTCTTTGTAAGTCTTAAAAAAAACAATGTTTTTTTGCAGATTTATTGAGGATAATTGAAGTACAATACATTGTAGGTATTTAAAGTGTACAATTTGAAAAGTTTTTTGATTGTTTTTTTGAGACAGACTCTCACTCTGTCACCCAGGCTGGAGTGCAATGGCGCAATCTCGGCTCACTGCAACCTCCACTTCCCGAGTTCAAACAATTATACTGCCTCAGCCTCCCAAGTAGCTGGGATTACAGTCATGTGCCATCACGCCCGCTAATTTTTATATTTTTAGTAGAGATGGGGTTTCACCATATTGTCTAGGCTGGTCTCGAACTCCTGACCCCATGATCTGCCTGTCTCCGCCTTCCAAAGTGCAGGGATTACAGGCATGAGCCACTGTGCCTGGCCAAAAAGTTTTGACATATGTGTATACCCATGAAACCATCACCATACTCAAGATAATTAGCATACAGATCACCCCAGAAGTTGTCTCTTGCTCCTTTGTAATCTCACCATCCTGCCACTCCCAGCTCTGTCCCCAGGCAACTATTGACCTGCTTTCTTTTTTTTTTTTTTTTTTTTTTTTTTAATTTTTTAGTAGAGACGGGGTTTCACTGGGTTAGCCAGGATGGTCTCGATCTCCTGACCTCGTGATCCGCCCGTCTCCGCCTCCCAAAGTGCTGGGATTACAGGCTTGAGCCACCGCGCCCGGCCTTGACCTGCTTTCTGCAACTATAGATTAGTTTGCATTTCTAGAATTGTAGAATTGTACATAAATGGAATCCTACAGTGTATATGTGTGTATACTAAAAACATATAAATTAGCTGGGCATGGTGGCAGGCGCCCGTAATCCCAGCTACTCTGGAGGCTGAGGCAGGAGACTTGCCGGAACCCGGGAGGTGGAGGTTGTAGTGAGCCCAGATCGCGCCACTGCACTCCAGCCTGGGTGACAGTGAGACTCAAAAAAAAAAAAAAAGAAAAAAACCATTGCTACAAACATTTGTGTACAAAGTCTGTGTGGACATATGCTTTCTTTTCTCTTGTGTAAATATAGTCATGTGTCCTCAAGCACAGGGATATGTTCTGAGAAATTCATCCTTAGGCAATTTTGTCATATGAACATCTTTGTACTTACACAAACCTAGATGGTATAGCCTACTACACACCAAGGCCATATGGTAGAGTCTACTACTCCCAGGCTACAAACCTGTGCAGCATGCTACTGTACTCAACACTGTAGGCAACTGTAACATAATGGTATTTGTGTATCTAACCATATCTAAACATAGAAAAGAAAAGATACAGTAGGCCAGGCACGGTGGCTCATGCCGGTAATCCCAACACTTTGGGAGGCTGAGGCGGCTGATTACTTGAGACCAGGAGTTTAAGACCAGCCTGGCCAACATGGTGAAACCCTGTCTCTACTAAAATTACAGAAATTAGCCAGGCGTGGTGGCAGGTATCTGCAGTCCGGCAGGAGAATCGCTTTAACCCTGGAGGCAAAGGTTGTAGTGAGCCAAGATCGCGCCATTGAACTCCAGGATGGGCAACAAAGCGAGACTCCATCTTGAGAAAAAAAAAGAGAAAGAAAGAAAGAGAGAGAGAGAAGAAAGAGAGAGAGAGAAAGAGAGAGAGAAAAAAAGAGAGAGAAAGAGAAAAGGAGGGAACGAGGGAACGAACAGTAAAAATATGGCATAAAAAATTAAAAATGGGCCGGGCACAGTGGCTCATGCCTGTAATCCCAGCACTTTGGGAGGCCGAGGTGGGTGGATCACGAGATCAGGAGTTCAAGACCAGCCTGGCCAACATGGTGAAATCCCATCTTTACTAAAAATACAAAAAATTAGCCGGGTGTGGTGGCGAGCGCCTGTAATCCCAGCTACTCGGGAGGCTGAGGCAGAGAACTGCTTGAACCCGGGAGGTGGAAGTTGCACTGAGCTGAGATCACGCTACTGCACTCCAGCCTGGGCAACAGAGCGAGATTCTGTCTCAAAAAATATAAATAAATAAATGGGGCCGGGCATGGTGGCTCACGCCTGTAATCCCAACACTTTGGGAGGCCAAGGCAGGTAGATCACCTGCGGTCAGGTGTTCAAGACCAGCCTGGCCAAGCTGGCAAAACCCTATCTCTACTAAAATACAAAAAATTAGCTAGGCATAGTGGCAGGCAGCTGTAATCCCAGCTACTCCAGAGGCTGGGGCAGGAGAATCACTTGAACCCAGGAGGTGTAGGTTGCAGTGAGCCAAGATCACACCACTGCACTCCAGCCTGGGCAACAGAGTGAGACTCTGTCTCCAAAAAAAACAGATTAAAAATGGTGCACCTGTATGGGTGCTTACCATAAATGGAGTTTGCCAGACTGGATGCTGCTCTGGGTGTGTCAGTGAGCAGTGAATGAATGTGAAGGCCTAGGGCATTATTGTATACTGCTATTGACTTTATAAAGACTCTAAGGCTACATTAAATTTATTTATTTATTTATTTATTTGTTTTAGTTTTTATTTTTTTTATTTTATTTTATTTTTTTTTTGAGACTGAGTCTGGCTCTGTCGCCCAGGCTGGAGTGCGGTGGCCGGATCTCAGCTCACTGCAAGCTCCGCCTCCCGGGTTCACGCCATTCTCCTGCCTCAGCCTCCCGAGTAGCTGGGACCACAGGCGCCCGCCACTTCGCCCGGCTAGTTTTTGTATTTTTTAGTAGAGACGGGGTTTCACCGTGTTAGCCAGGATGGTCTCGATCTCCTGACCTCGTGATCCGCCCGTCTCGGCCTCCCAAAGTGCTGGGATTACAGGCTTGAGCCACCGCGCCCGGCCTA
>NW_020258151.1:0-6721 GCF_003255815.1 Theropithecus gelada
TAAGCCACTGCAGTTGGCCAGTTTTATTAATTTTTAAAGTGTGGGCTTTTAGTTTATGACTACTAATAGTCATTATGATTGTTGTTGTTGTTGTTGTTTTCAGCCTGCAGATAACTCTTATCTGACCCCCAGCTGATTTGAATTATATATCAGACTAGGAAAGCAATGGCAAAATCTTCACCTAAATCTTTGCCAACTTTAGATAAGCGACCTCAGCACAGTTTCTGGGCCATCAAAGGACTCTCAGTTAGCATCTTGTATTATGTCATACCCCAGTGGGACAAGAGGATTCCTTGTGGTCCCTTCCTTTTAGCCTTGGTGATCATTTACAAGGAGGAACACCTGAGCACCCTAGATGCTTATAGACCCAAGTTAGCTAGTCCGTGCAAATAGTTATTACGCCTACACTGACAGGCATATGTGAAAACGGTAAGGTGTGTCAAACTAGCTGTTTAAACAGTCTTTATTACACTTCTTGAGTGGGGC
This sequence comes from Theropithecus gelada, assembly GCF_003255815.1. Taxonomy (NCBI): domain Eukaryota; kingdom Metazoa; phylum Chordata; class Mammalia; order Primates; family Cercopithecidae; genus Theropithecus; species Theropithecus gelada. The sequence continues at coordinate 487 of NW_020258151.1, forward strand.
GATTTCTTTGTTATTGTAGAACAGCCCTCATGCTTGCTGTGCACTATGACCGGCCAGGTATTGTCAACATCCTTCTTAAGCAAAATGTTAAGAGCTCTACTCAAGACATGTTTGGATGAGAGGCCGAAGACTACCCTCTTGTGGGTTGACAAAGTAAGTGTTTATGTTAAAAGACCAGTTAATACTAAATTGAAGTTTAAAATAATTGCAACTACTCCATCTTATACATCAGGTGAGAGTTCATAGTTTGGTTCTGGTAGTTTGAAATAGCAATGAGAGTTAGTCTACCTTTTAGCCAGAAATCTGGTGATCCCTGAAATGAGAGCAGAACTGAGTAACAAGGGGATGTTACATGTTGTTGGTCCATGTCTTGGAAATGGGAAAATGTGAACTTGCCTTGCCTTCATGGAACTGAAAAACAATAAAAGCAGGGTTTTGTCTTGTCTGTTAGTTGGAGAGGACCATGGAGATCCAGCATCCTAGCACGGATCTGCTGGCCCAGAGTTTGAGGAGATAGAGAAGAAATCGTAGTTGTTCAAGCCAGGTTTTGATACCTGTTAGTTTTCTCCCTTTGGTGTGATTGATGAGCTCAGTGATAGGAGACAATTAGGTAATCTATTTTAATGAGATTTTATATATATATATATGTATATTTACAATATACATCTATATAAAAATATATATTAATATGTTATATATTACTATATTATTACTATATATTAATATGTAGTAATATATAATATAATGTATACTATATAATATATAATATACAATATGAAATTAATATATTTATTATTTAATATTAATAAATATTTATTATTTAATATACAATTTATATATTTAATATGTTTATATGTTAATGTATATTAAATGTATATTTAATATATATTTTACACACACACACACACACACACACACACTCTTATATTATTATGGAGGAATGACTTTGCTGTACGAAATTGCATTCCCCAAAACTAAAACCATGCTGCTTACTCAACTGAGGTAAAAAATGGAGGACTGTCACGCCTGTAATCGCAACACTTTGGGAGGCCAAGGCGGGTGGATCGAGGACAGGAGACGGAGACCATCCTGGCTTACATGGTGAAACCCCGTCTCTACTAAAAATACAAAAAATTAGCTGGGCGTGGTGGGGGGCACCTGCAGTCCCAGCTACTGGTGGGGCCTGAGGCAGGAGAATCGCGTGAACCCGGGAGGCAGAGGTGGCAGTGAGCCCAACTCGCGCCACTGGACTCCAGCCTGGCGACAGAGTAAGACTGTTTCAAGAAACTATTCAAACAGAATAACGTTGCTAGTATTCTGAACTATTAAGTTAGGATTAAGTATGTAAGATTTAAATTTTTATTGATATATAGCATGCATACAGACGTACATCCACAATAAAGTATTAATGTAATGCTCAAAAAATTATAACAAAGCTAATACATTTGTGTAACTATACAATGGAAATACCCTTGTTTTTGTCTACCAACTATTTCCTCTTCCTCCTCCCCAAATGTAAGCGCAAGCCTAAGAGCTAGTGTTCTAGATGGCTTTTCTTTTTTATACTAGTGTTTTATTGGAGCATGTTTTAAATTCTTATACACAATGTCCAAAATAGTGTAATAGGCTGATGCTCAGCCTCAACATCTACTAATTCTGTCTCATTTCTGTTTAATGTCTGGTTCAGCTCCTTCCCCACACCCACTTTATTGTTGTGTTCATTTTCTGTAAGATAAGATGTATATGCATTGAAACATACAGTCTTTGCCTTTCTGACAAATCAATACAGCCATATATCCATTTCCCTTTCAAATATAGAATCACTGCCACCTAACAATTGTTAACGTGCGTGTGAATCACCTTTAAGGCTTTGAAGTTTAGATTTTGATACAGTGTATCTGGGTTTTGCCCTGCCTCTCCCCGCCCCGCCCCGCCCCAGCTTGACCCGGCCCCAGCCTCGCCCCTTCCCCTCACAGCCCCCGCGCCCCGCCCCGCCTGCGGCCCTGCGGAACCTAGAGTCGCAGACGCGTTTCCGGAGGACGGAATTCGGCGTCGGACTCGGAGCCCCGCGTAGTTCCGGAGGCGACTGCGACGCATGGCGACGAGCGGTGTGGAGAAGACGCGCGGGTGGCGGGGCCTTGCATTGCGGGGGCCCTCCGGCACCCTTGTGCTGCCCCCCTTCCTCCAGGCCCTAGGACCTCATGCCGGGGAGGCAGCGTGGGCCTCAGGCCCGGGTACTCTTCGCCTCCCGCAGACGCCGGCTTCCCCGCCCGGTTTCCAGCGCCGGGAATCCTTCCACTGTCTGTCTCTGCCCGGGGCAACCCCTGCGCAGTAACACCGACCCCAGAGCGCACCCGTTAGGCGATGAAGGCACAAAAGAAGAGGAAGAAAACCCGGAACAGGGCCTCGGTGGCAAATGGAGGCGAGAAGGCCTCAGAGAAGCCCGCCCCAGAGGAAGTTCCCGTAAGCGCTGAGGCTCAGGCAAGGGCGGGCGTCAGTCGGGAAGGGTGGAATCCCCCGGTGCGAATCCACGGGCACGTGTGATCCACGGGTCCGCGGAGTTAAGGCTGGGAGGGGGATGGAGTGGGGCCGGGCGTTGTGTTGTGTCCCAGCGCCCTCTGACAGCCGCTGCCCCCAAATCCGTCACAGGTACAAGCAGTTGGCCCAGGGATTGGCTTGGTGCGTGGAGCGACTGCAGCTGGGTCTCAAGAGGCAGAAACTCACCCCGACATGAGTGAGACGTGGATTGTGTGATGCCCCATTATTTTATGTTATCAGTAAGATAATTTTTAAAATGCTACAAATGATTTTGAGTCCAGCTCGAGCAACATAGTGGGACACCTGTCTCTTAACAACAACAGCCAAAACAAACAAGCAAGCAATGGCAAAACCCTCAAGTTTCGGATATACTCCTGATTAAGAAACCCAGAATAGATAAGTGCAATATACAAATTTCTGTATCTCAAAAATGTTAGAAGAGTTGGCATTTGATAGGTGCTACTTCCTTCAAAGTTCTCCTTTTCAATCTGCTTTTCAAGACTTCTCTTTCTCTACACCTGTGACTGGGAAGTGAAAGGAAATAGTATTGGCACTATCTCTCAGCTTACAGAATAACACCTTTTCCTTCCCACCATTAGTCATTCACTACCATTCAGAGAGTCCTTAGAAATTTGCTTATGGGTAATCTTTCAATAGGTAGAGGCTGACCCTTTCAGGATTTGTTGTCCTTTTGTCACCATGCAGGTGATTGTGTGTCAACAGATGCTCATTACAAGTTGGACTTTCTCAATTAGAATAGTAGCAAATCCTAAACTATTTCTTTTTGGTTGAAGGTGTATTATGAACTATCTCAGTATGTTTGTTAAGTTTATAGAGCTTTAGCATAACCAAAATGTCAGTTTTAAACACTGAAATCCATGAAGTTATTAAGAATACAGATAGGGATTCTTACAATAGTTTAGTTTTAGCCGTCCTGTGAACCAATGACCTATTTGGTTAACGATCTGGGAAAATTATATACAAATACATTTTAAATGAATAAATGTTGGGAAAATGCTTGAAGCAAGTATTATTATGAGTCTTTTTAGCCATTTTTACTGTATATGAGAGCCTGAGTTTTTGGTAAAACATATGACACTAGAGAAAGAAAATATTTGACATGCCAATACTTGGATTATACACAACCATTTAGTAACACATTTATAGCAAATATAAAAACACGAGGGCTATATCCTAATGTGGTACACGGATTTGTTTGCCTCTATAAGTTGAATCGACATGTGCGATTTAGAAGACTCGTGTGGAAATCTGGACTTCAGGCTTATCCTAAAAAAAATCAAACCTGGTGTCCCCTGAGTTTCTATCACTGTTGGGTCTGCTGTGTGGAGGTCGCCCCTTTATGGAAGGCATGCATTCTCCAGTTTGCTACTGTGCCCATCTCAGTACTTCCGTTACTCAGGTAACCTTCCTTTGTCCTTATAAGTATTTGAGTTTACAATTTTTATGTTGTAGTATATGTTGATAAAGATTTCAAGTTTTTGAAGTCAGCATGTATTTGCTTATAACATGTAGTCTAGAGGGCCTATAAATCCGTCCGTTATAGAGTTGAATTTTAGAATTTAGAAGTTTTTAAAACTCTTTTCTTCACATATACCACAAGTAATCATCTGCCCATCAAAATGCCTAGAAGCCTTTTTAGGTTATTCCTGGTTATAGTTGGAAAATTTATGAATATTGCAGACATTACATCTTTCTCCTCAGCACCCTTCCTTAAAATTGCAGGTGACTTATTGGCTTATGCTAGAAATAATCCGCATGGATCAGCATGAGAGCTTTTATTGATAAGCCATTACGTTTTTATTTCTGATTTATATTTTACCTAAAACAAAAAGTAATTTTAAATAGCCATGTAACTTTGGAAGCCAATAAAAATGGATTTAAAAGGTAGAGCTGCATTAGGGTCCTGGGATTACCTATCATGGTAATCTCAATTACAATATTGAGAGTAGTATTTCTTAGTGAGCTTTGGTTTTTTAAAATACTGGTTTTTAAGTTTTTTAAACCTAGCTCTCTTACACAGAGCAAACTGAGCTTTCTAGCAGTAAAGATAAAAATCTACTCTCTTGTATTAGGAAAAAATAACCCATGGACTCTTTAATAATAAGGAAAATAAGTGCATTTGAAGTCAGTCTCTGTTACTTCAGAGGTCATTTCTATAATCACCCGTTTGGAGCAGCAGTGCCCGACATCGGCATCTGGGATCCTGACACAATTGATGGAACCGAATCAAGCAAATTTGTACCACCCAGAGGAAACCTCCACCTATATTGGGAAGCGCTGGCAACTGTTTCTCTGAAACTCTTCATTCCTCAAACATTAATGTTTGCCACAAATAGTATTATCAAATGGGGATCAGGTAAAATTCAAGAGATTTCCTGATTATTGGACATAAAATACAGTTTTGTAATATTCCTCAAATGCAGATGGTCATGGGGTCTTTCTCTTGGGATATAATACTTCTGGTAAAGCAAATATTCTTTGGAATACAGTTTAAGAAACACTGCTTTAGAGAGAATAATTCAGATCATTAATTTATGTAAAAAACTTAAAGTACTTGCTACTATGTCTTAGGGTTTTGGGGCCATAGAGACAAAAGATACAGCCCTTGCCCTCAAGAAGCTCTTGGTTTCAGAGGGAAACAATGAAATGATTACAATGTACCATGCTAAGTGCTGTGATCGAAGCAAGGATTCTTGGGTCTGGTAAATGTTTAAAGTGAGTTTTGGCAATGAGCACAGTTAATCCGGGGAGACAGACGAGGGTTGTTTGCAAGGCAGCGACCAGCACGTCAGAAAGCATGGAGGAGTGAGAAGGAAGGGCCTGCTTTCCATTGACTTCCTTTCTCTATTGTATTTTTAAGTTCAAAACATCTTAGGTAAGATCCTCGGTTCAGTGGAGAAATACGTAATTTTGTGAATTATTCATGTTTTTCTGCTGTTTTATAGGACAATACCACCCCACTTTTATTCACTGTGATTTGCAAGAAAGAGAAAATGGTGGAATTTTTATTGAAAAAGCAAATACACATGCCGTTGATAGGCCGAGATGGTACAGCAGTTCTTTTTTAAAGCGAAAAGCTGTTTATTCTAGAGTTGTAAGAGTCAAGTCAGAAGTACTAATAAGCTGCACGTAATTATTGGCATATAGTGAAAAATATCACCACGAACAGTCAGGTAGACCAGCAAGTATTTGGACTGAGTAACATAAAGAAGAGCATATGGTAGGATTCATCTTTTCGTGTAATATAGAGTGTTTGTTACTTATAATCTGATGTTTTTGGTATTGTAAGCTTTTATTAGCTAAAGGGTTTTGTATGAGTTTTATAATTTTTTTTTTTTTTCCTTTCTTGAGACGGAGTCTCACTCCGTTGCCAGCCTGGAGTGCCGTGGTGTGATCTCGGCTCACTGCAACCTCCACCTCCCAGGTTCAAGCGATTCTCCTGCCTCAGCCTCCCACGTAGCTGGGACTAGAGGTGTGTACCACCGCGGCCAGCTTATTTGTGTATTTTTAGCAGTGATGGGATTTCACCGTGTTGGCCAGGGTGGTCACAATCTCTTGACCACGTGATCTGGTCTCCTTGGCTTCCCAAGGTGCTGAGATTATGGGCGTAAGCCACTGCAGTTGGCCAGTTTTATTAATTTTTAAAGTGTGGGCTTTTAGTTTATGACTACTAATA
>NW_020258152.1:0-6720 GCF_003255815.1 Theropithecus gelada
ACTGGAGAAAATCTGCCTTCAGGAATGTAGGCATGAGCCCTGCTCACGCCCTTCACCCCTAAAGAACAAAATCCTTCAACCATTGCGGAAAGGCCAACAAATCTTGTCCTCCTCAAGGTACTCGTAGATACATACTGAGTTTGAAGATAAGAAATCTTTTAAAACTCTGTAGCCCTGGGAGAGGGACAGGGAGTCATCTTGGGCGCAGATTATTGGTCTTTTACTGCTGGGGATGGTCAATCTCTCTGAAAAGCTCCATCTCCAACAGCAAGAAATGAAGGTCCTACATAAGGTGGAGGCTGGATCACGACAAGAGAAGTCATTCCTGGCTGCTACCATGGAGTTTGCAAGTCCCAGGTAACAGAAATGTACTGCTGGGGGAGAGAGCAAAGCATGCAGAGCAACCCTCTGGTAAAAGCAGGTCAACAGAAAGGGCCTAAAGCTGAGAGTGGAACAAGACATTAGGAAAATCCTTCAGAAAACCAGCCCTTACACAAGTGCACTAGAACCAGCACAAGGTAGCACTGGAAGCATTTGAAGCAGATGGTGCATTCAAGATAGCCATAGCAACAGCAGAAGAAAAGATATGTCCATTTCCTGTCACGGATACTACTTACTTCAGTTTCAACTCACTTACCCATGATGTCAAGTATTGAATTCAAAATCACAAACCTTATGAAGGAAGCAAAACCTATTAACAAGAGACAAAGCAGTTGGGCACAGTGGTGCATGCCTGTAGTCCCAGCTACTTAGGAGGCTGATGCAGGAGGATTGCTTGAACCTGTGAGTTCAAGGCTGTAGTGCACTGTAATTGCACCTATGAACAACCATCTGCACCCTAGCCATGGTATTATGGTGAAATAGCATCTCTTAGAGTGAGAGAGAGAGACAGACAAACAAAGCAATCAACAGAACCAGATTCAGAGATAACCTAGGTGTTAGACTAACAGACTGGGATTTCAAAAAAACTACGTGGAATACTTCCATGAACAGATGGATAGTTTCAGCAGAGAGGTAGAAACTATGAGAAAGAAGCAAATAGAAATGTTAGAAATGAAAAAGAAAAATAGTAACAGAAATTAGAAATGCCTCTAATGGATTCATCAGTAGATCTGACACAGCTAAGGAATGAATGAGTGCAGCTGAAGACAGGTCAATAAAAATTACCCAACTTAAAACGAGAAAAGTCAGTGGAAAAAAAAAAAAAACCCAGGGAATCAAAGAACTGAGAGATAATATCTAATAGTCCAACACATGCATAACTGGAATCCCAGAAAGTGAAGACAGATCAAGCAGAAGAAAATATTTGAAGAGATAATGGCTGAGAATTTTCCAAAACTAATGAAAAACATCAACGCACAGTCCAAGAGCTTGGAAATCCCCAAGCGGGATTCAACAACACCACCGCCAACAACGACGACAGCAACAACAACATACACATTTAGACACACACTGAGAAAATATTGATGGCAGCCAGAGGGAAAAGACATTGCATACAAAAAAAGGGATTAGAGCAGACTTCTCATTGGAAACTGTGCAAGCCAAAAAATAATGGAGTGACATGTTTAAAGTATTCAAAGGAAAGAAATCTTTCAGAATTCTACATCCAGCAAAAGCACTTCTGAAAAAATACAGGGAAAAATGTTTTCAGATGAACAATAGAGAGAATTTATAATTACATACTTGTGCTACCAAAAATATAAAAGGAAATTCTTCATGCAGAAGTTATATGATACAGACAACAACTTAGGGCGATGATCATGGGAACCCTCAGCTGGTAGGCAGTTCCTCAGAAGCACAGGTTAGTGCAGGACAGGCCTCCCTCTTTTCTCACTTGCAGTTCTCAAGAATAAATGTAGAATGTGCTAGGATGCAACGTCCTGACATGGGGGGACACGGAGGGACTGGCCATCACAGCCCCGGCTCTGTCCAGTCCCTCCCCGGGAACAAGATGTTCTTCAACACTCTAGCCCAGCATATTATGGTTCCCCCAAAGTATGAAACCCTGGGTGGGCTGTCTGCACAGCCCCGCAGCTGCAGTACAAGCAGGGCATGCGCAGCTAAGATTCCATCCGCCCCAGGCAGCCTTCTGTTGTCCATTGCTGCCTATGCGTTTGGGTGGGAGTTTCCCAACTCTTATTCCTCCCTCAAACTGAGATTGAATGCCTTCTTGCTACAAGTAAAAACACAGCTTCGTAGATTTGTTGGACGTCGGGTTGTTGTGTCACACTGGATCCAAACAGGCTGATAACAGGCCTGTAGTGAACCTGCTTCACAGTTACAACCCGGGACTTGCGACTGGTCTCTGACATGGGGGCATTCTTGTGGGACTGAGCCCTTAAGTTGTGGGATCTGGCGCTGTCTCCAGGCAGATGGTGTCAGATGGGACTGCATTAGGGAATGCTCAGGGGGCGTGCACTGGAGAATTGGTGTGTGGGAAAAGCCCACATCTGGTGTCAGAGGTGAAGTACTGAGGTTGGCGGAGCGTGGAGAGGAAAAACAGTTGGGTTTTTAAGTTCGTGAGTTTTAGACTGGTCCAGGGAGGAGGAAAGAGATGGACCCTTTGCAGAAAAATGCTAGGTAGATGGAGTTTGCTGAACACTTCTGAGATGCCAGGTACTGGATCGGATTTGTGTTAGAGGCTGGGGAGGACCCTGAGCCAGAAGGCATTTAATCTCAGTTTGAAAGAGGAATAAGATTTGGAAACTCCCACCCGAACAGCCCATGCGTGATGACGACTGTAGAGACTGAAAGAGCCAAGAGACGAGGCTTGATGCTGTCCCTGGATGTGTCAGCCAAGGCGTCCGCACCACTATCTGGGGACATTGCTGGGAGCCTGGGCCTGAGGTTGTGGTTCTGACTGTGCCCTGGAAGCAGGGTGGCTATCTGACACTGCCCACAAGGGGGCACCAGAGACTCGCTGCCAAATGGGCGCCCTTGGCCAGAATGAGGACCCTGCAATTAGAAACCAGGACAGGCCCAGACAGGGATTTCAAACACTGCTGTGGGTGAGAAGGCAGTACTGCTTGGCACCTAAAGACTCAGACTCTAGATCCAGGCTGCGCAGCTTCATATTCCAGCATTGTGACCAGGGCCGGCTGGTTTCCTGGGCCTGAGGCCTGTGCAGTCACAGGGCCCTGCTGTCAGGAGGGCTGTCTGTGGCTTTAATGCTGTGCTCCTGCTGTCCTGAAATTCTTCAGAATTGTTAGAATGAGCATCCTGTATTGTTTTTGTGTGTTTGTTTGCCCAGCAAATTCCACAGCAGGTCCTGTCTGTCACTTTCCAGCCCAGTTTTCTTGGGCCTCGTGGTGACGTTCACGTGGTTGATACCAAGTGAACTGCTCGTAGGGTTTCTGTGAAGACTCTCTGAGTTACAATGGAGAGTATTTTATCATCAAACACATAATAACTATGCAGTGAGTTTTACTTACTGACTTTTACTTACTTCTATTACTGCTATTATTCTCTCTCTCCCTTCCTTCCTTCCTTCCTTCCTTCCTCCCTTCCTTCCTTCCTTCCTTCCTTCCTTCCTTCTTTTCTTTTCTTTTCTTTTGTGATGAAGTTTTGCTCTTGTTGCCCAGGCTGGAGTGCAGTGGCGCAATCTTGGCTCACTGCCACCTCCACCTCCCCGGTTCAAGTGATTCTCCTGCCTCAGCCTCCCAACTAGCTGGGATTACAGGCACCCGTCTAATTTTTGTATTTTTAGTAGACATGGGGTTTCAGCATATTGGCCAGGTTGGTCTCGAACTCCTGACCTCAGGTGATCCACCCACCTTGGCCTCCCAAAGTCTGGGAGTACAGGTGTGAGCCACCATGCCTGGCCTATTACTGCTATTATTATAGAGTTCAAGGGTACCATGGACTGTTCAACAAAGGCCAATGTGCACTTCCCTGGGTACAGATCCATCTGCTGGGCAGCTCTCAGTCCATCCACCAGGTCGCATTGCCCAGCACTTCTTGGGGAGCCCCAAAATGAATTTGACCTTGGTCCTGACCCAAGGATCCCACGGTCTGACAGGTGAGGCCTCTGGGCTTCAGCTTACCGACCCCTGCTCTGTAGTGTCTCCCCCTCTCTCTGGACCAGAAGGAAAAAACATGCTGTTTCTTCCCCCGCTGAGGCTCAAGGATCTCTGGGACGCCGTCTCGGACAGGACCACCCGGTGTGGTATGAGGATTCTGCACTGGGTCTGTGGTCAGCTTTCTCATGGTAAGCTTTGAATTTTCCTCCAGCGACGAAGGAGGAAGCACCCAGGCTTTCTTATCAGCTTTCCAAGTGTCAGCAAGAAGGGACAAGGGAAGGCTGAGACATAAAAGCCACCAGGAGTCAAACACTGAAAAGTGAGTTTGGACTCACTATGACACAGCATTTGGTTGGGTTTTGTGTTTTCTTTAATCCAATCTGAAAATCATTTTTAATTGGTGTGTTTACATCATTTTTGTTTAATATAATTATTGATATGATTGGATTAAAATCTGTCATTTCAGGGGTACTTTTTCATTTGTTCCTGTGTCTTTGTTCTTCTCCTCTCTGCTTGTTTGGGTAGCGAGTATTTATGATTTCATGTTATCTCAACTATTGTGTTATTATTCCTATCTCTTTTTAAAATTATTGATTGGTTTTCCTGGGTATACAATATACATATTTGATTAATCACCTTATACCTTCAGATAAGACCAATTACACAAAGTGTAAGAATCTTATGAAAGTGTACTTCAAATACCTGTCTCTCGTCTTTCCTATTATTTTTATCGTATATTTTATTCTTACATATGATCAAAATCCACGGTTCATTGGTGCTATTTTTGTTTTAAACAGTAATTAAATAAGAGGAAAAATAGCTTACATTACCTTTATTTCGAAGTTCTATGTAGAGCTTCACTTCTTTGATAAATATCCAAGTTTTTGTCCTGTATTATATAGCTTCTGCATAAAGAATTTCCTTTTATATTTTTGGTAGCACAAGTATGTAATTATAAATTCTCTCTATTGTTCATCTGAAAACATTTTTCCCTTTATTTTTTCATCAGTGTTTTTGCTGGATGTAGAATTCTGAAAGATTTTTTCCTTTGGCTACATTAAAGGTGTCACTCCATTATCTTTTGGCTTGCATTTTTTCCAAAGAGAAGTCTGCTCTAAACCCTTTCATTGTAGGCAATGTCTTTTCCCTCTGGCTGCCTTCAATATTTTCTCAGTGTGTGTCTAAATGTGTATGTTGTTGTCGCTGTTGTTGTTGTCGTTGTTGTTGAATCCTGTCTGGGGTTTTCCAAGCTCTTGGACCTATGCCTTGATGTTTTTCATTAGTTTTGGAAAATTCTCAGCCATTATCTTTTCAAATATTTTCTTCTACCTACCTTGTCTTCTCTTTCTGGGATTCCAGTTATGCATATGTTGGACCATTAGATATTATCTCACAGTTCTTTCATTCTCTGGGTTTTTTTTCATGGATTTTCCTCATATTAAGTTGGGTAATTTATATTGGCCTGTCTTCAGCTGCACTCATTCATTCCTCAGCTGTGTCAGATCTACTGATGAATCCATTAGAGGCATTTCTAATTTCTGTTACTATTTTTTTTCATTTCTAACATTTCCATTTGTTTCTTTCTCATAGTTTCTACCTCTCTGCTGAAACTACCCATATGTTCATGGAAGTATTGCATATAGTTTTTTTAAAATCCCAGTCTGTTAGTCTGACACCTAGGTTATCTCTGAATCTGGTTCTGTTGATTGCTTTGTTTGTCTGTCTCTCTCTCCCTCTCACTCTAAGAGATGCTATTTCACCGTAATACCATGGTTAGAGTGCAGATGGTTGTTCATAGGTGCAATTACAGTGCACTACAGCCTTGAACTCACAGGTTCAAGCAATCCTCCTGCATCAGCCTCCTAAGTAGCTGGGACTACAGGCATGCACCACTGTGCCCAACTGCTTTGTCTCTTGTTAATAGGTTTTGCTTCCTTCATAAGGTTTGTGATTTTGAATTCAATACTTGACATCATGGGTAAGTGAGTTGAAACTGAAGTAAGTAGTATCCGTGACAGAAAATGGACATATCTTTTCTTCTGCTGCTACACTGATTTTATGTGTGCACGTGTGTGTCTGTGTGTGTGTGTGTGAGTATTTAGAGTGTGGTGATCGAGGAATAGTTTTGTTGTTGCTATGGCTATCTTGAATGCACCATCCGCTTCGAATGCATCCAGTGCTACCTTGTGCTGGTTCTAGTGTGCTTGTGTAAGGGCTGGCTTTCCGAAGGATTTTCCTAATGTCTGTTCCACTCTCAGCTTTAGACCCTTTCTGTTGACCTGCTTTTACCAGAGGGTTGCTCTGCATGCTTTGCTCTCTCCCCCAGCAGTACATTTCTGTTACCTGGGACTTGCTAACTCCATGGTAGCAGCCAGGAATGACTTCTTTTGTCATGGTCCAGCCTCAACCTTAGGTAGGACCTTAGTTTCTTGCTGTTGGAAATGGAGTTTCATCAGAGATATTGACCATTCCCAGCAGTAAAAGACCAATAATCTGCACCCAAGATGACTCCCTGTCCCTCTCCCAGGGCTACAGAGTTTTAAAAGATTTCTTATCTTCAAACTCAGTATGTGTCTACAAGTACCTAGAGGAGGACAAGATATGTTGGCCATTCTGCAATGGTTGAAGGATTTTGTTCTTTAGGGGTGAAGGGTGTGAGCAGGGCTCATGCCTACATTCCTGAAGGCAGATTTTCTCCAGT
>NW_020258153.1:0-6719 GCF_003255815.1 Theropithecus gelada
TAAGCCACTGCAGTTGGCCAGTTTTATTAATTTTTAAAGTGTGGGCTTTTAGTTTATGACTACTAATAGTCATTATGATTGTTGTTGTTGTTGTTGTTTTCAGCCTGCAGATAACTCTTATCTGACCCCCAGCTGATTTGAATTATATATCAGACTAGGAAAGCAATGGCAAAATCTTCACCTAAATCTTTGCCAACTTTAGATAAGCGACCTCAGCACAGTTTCTGGGCCATCAAAGGACTCTCAGTTAGCATCTTGTATTATGTCATACCCCAGTGGGACAAGAGGATTCCTTGTGGTCCCTTCCTTTTAGCCTTGGTGATCATTTACAAGGAGGAACACCTGAGCACCCTAGATGCTTATAGACCCAAGTTAGCTAGTCCGTGCAAACAGTTATTACGCCTACACTGACAGGCATATGTGAAAACGGTAAGGTGTGTCAAACTAGCTGTTTAAACAGTCTTTATTACACTTCTTGAGTGGGGCGATTTCTTTGTTATTGTAGAACAGCCCTCATGCTTGCTGTGCACTATGACCGGCCAGGTATTGTCAACATCCTTCTTAAGCAAAATGTTAAGAGCTCTACTCAAGACATGTTTGGATGAGAGGCCGAAGACTACCCTCTTGTGGGTTGACAAAGTAAGTGTTTATGTTAAAAGACCAGTTAATACTAAATTGAAGTTTAAAATAATTGCAACTACTCCATCTTATACATCAGGTGAGAGTTCATAGTTTGGTTCTGGTAGTTTGAAATAGCAATGAGAGTTAGTCTACCTTTTAGCCAGAAATCTGGTGATCCCTGAAATGAGAGCAGAACTGAGTAACAAGGGGATGTTACATGTTGTTGGTCCATGTCTTGGAAATGGGAAAATGTGAACTTGCCTTGCCTTCATGGAACTGAAAAACAATAAAAGCAGGGTTTTGTCTTGTCTGTTAGTTGGAGAGGACCATGGAGATCCAGCATCCTAGCACGGATCTGCTGGCCCAGAGTTTGAGGAGATAGAGAAGAAATCGTAGTTGTTCAAGCCAGGTTTTGATACCTGTTAGTTTTCTCCCTTTGGTGTGATTGATGAGCTCAGTGATAGGAGACAATTAGGTAATCTATTTTAATGAGATTTTATATATATATATATGTATATTTACAATATACATCTATATAAAAATATATATTAATATGTTATATATTACTATATTATTACTATATATTAATATGTAGTAATATATAATATAATGTATACTATATAATATATAATATACAATATGAAATTAATATATTTATTATTTAATATTAATAAATATTTATTATTTAATATACAATTTATATATTTAATATGTTTATATGTTAATGTATATTAAATGTATATTTAATATATATTTTACACACACACACACACACACACACACTCTTATATTATTATGGAGGAATGACTTTGCTGTACGAAATTGCATTCCCCAAAACTAAAACCATGCTGCTTACTCAACTGAGGTAAAAAATGGAGGACTGTCACGCCTGTAATCGCAACACTTTGGGAGGCCAAGGCGGGTGGATCGAGGACAGGAGACGGAGACCATCCTGGCTTACATGGTGAAACCCCGTCTCTACTAAAAATACAAAAAATTAGCTGGGCGTGGTGGGGGGCACCTGCAGTCCCAGCTACTGGTGGGGCCTGAGGCAGGAGAATCGCGTGAACCCGGGAGGCAGAGGTGGCAGTGAGCCCAACTCGCGCCACTGGACTCCAGCCTGGCGACAGAGTAAGACTGTTTCAAGAAACTATTCAAACAGAATAACGTTGCTAGTATTCTGAACTATTAAGTTAGGATTAAGTATGTAAGATTTAAATTTTTATTGATATATAGCATGCATACAGACGTACATCCACAATAAAGTATTAATGTAATGCTCAAAAAATTATAACAAAGCTAATACATTTGTGTAACTATACAATGGAAATACCCTTGTTTTTGTCTACCAACTATTTCCTCTTCCTCCTCCCCAAATGTAAGCGCAAGCCTAAGAGCTAGTGTTCTAGATGGCTTTTCTTTTTTATACTAGTGTTTTATTGGAGCATGTTTTAAATTCTTATACACAATGTCCAAAATAGTGTAATAGGCTGATGCTCAGCCTCAACATCTACTAATTCTGTCTCATTTCTGTTTAATGTCTGGTTCAGCTCCTTCCCCACACCCACTTTATTGTTGTGTTCATTTTCTGTAAGATAAGATGTATATGCATTGAAACATACAGTCTTTGCCTTTCTGACAAATCAATACAGCCATATATCCATTTCCCTTTCAAATATAGAATCACTGCCACCTAACAATTGTTAACGTGCGTGTGAATCACCTTTAAGGCTTTGAAGTTTAGATTTTGATACAGTGTATCTGGGTTTTGCCCTGCCTCTCCCCGCCCCGCCCCGCCCCAGCTTGACCCGGCCCCAGCCTCGCCCCTTCCCCTCACAGCCCCCGCGCCCCGCCCCGCCTGCGGCCCTGCGGAACCTAGAGTCGCAGACGCGTTTCCGGAGGACGGAATTCGGCGTCGGACTCGGAGCCCCGCGTAGTTCCGGAGGCGACTGCGACGCATGGCGACGAGCGGTGTGGAGAAGACGCGCGGGTGGCGGGGCCTTGCATTGCGGGGGCCCTCCGGCACCCTTGTGCTGCCCCCCTTCCTCCAGGCCCTAGGACCTCATGCCGGGGAGGCAGCGTGGGCCTCAGGCCCGGGTACTCTTCGCCTCCCGCAGACGCCGGCTTCCCCGCCCGGTTTCCAGCGCCGGGAATCCTTCCACTGTCTGTCTCTGCCCGGGGCAACCCCTGCGCAGTAACACCGACCCCAGAGCGCACCCGTTAGGCGATGAAGGCACAAAAGAAGAGGAAGAAAACCCGGAACAGGGCCTCGGTGGCAAATGGAGGCGAGAAGGCCTCAGAGAAGCCCGCCCCAGAGGAAGTTCCCGTAAGCGCTGAGGCTCAGGCAAGGGCGGGCGTCAGTCGGGAAGGGTGGAATCCCCCGGTGCGAATCCACGGGCACGTGTGATCCACGGGTCCGCGGAGTTAAGGCTGGGAGGGGGATGGAGTGGGGCCGGGCGTTGTGTTGTGTCCCAGCGCCCTCTGACAGCCGCTGCCCCCAAATCCGTCACAGGTACAAGCAGTTGGCCCAGGGATTGGCTTGGTGCGTGGAGCGACTGCAGCTGGGTCTCAAGAGGCAGAAACTCACCCCGACATGAGTGAGACGTGGATTGTGTGATGCCCCATTATTTTATGTTATCAGTAAGATAATTTTTAAAATGCTACAAATGATTTTGAGTCCAGCTCGAGCAACATAGTGGGACACCTGTCTCTTAACAACAACAGCCAAAACAAACAAGCAAGCAATGGCAAAACCCTCAAGTTTCGGATATACTCCTGATTAAGAAACCCAGAATAGATAAGTGCAATATACAAATTTCTGTATCTCAAAAATGTTAGAAGAGTTGGCATTTGATAGGTGCTACTTCCTTCAAAGTTCTCCTTTTCAATCTGCTTTTCAAGACTTCTCTTTCTCTACACCTGTGACTGGGAAGTGAAAGGAAATAGTATTGGCACTATCTCTCAGCTTACAGAATAACACCTTTTCCTTCCCACCATTAGTCATTCACTACCATTCAGAGAGTCCTTAGAAATTTGCTTATGGGTAATCTTTCAATAGGTAGAGGCTGACCCTTTCAGGATTTGTTGTCCTTTTGTCACCATGCAGGTGATTGTGTGTCAACAGATGCTCATTACAAGTTGGACTTTCTCAATTAGAATAGTAGCAAATCCTAAACTATTTCTTTTTGGTTGAAGGTGTATTATGAACTATCTCAGTATGTTTGTTAAGTTTATAGAGCTTTAGCATAACCAAAATGTCAGTTTTAAACACTGAAATCCATGAAGTTATTAAGAATACAGATAGGGATTCTTACAATAGTTTAGTTTTAGCCGTCCTGTGAACCAATGACCTATTTGGTTAACGATCTGGGAAAATTATATACAAATACATTTTAAATGAATAAATGTTGGGAAAATGCTTGAAGCAAGTATTATTATGAGTCTTTTTAGCCATTTTTACTGTATATGAGAGCCTGAGTTTTTGGTAAAACATATGACACTAGAGAAAGAAAATATTTGACATGCCAATACTTGGATTATACACAACCATTTAGTAACACATTTATAGCAAATATAAAAACACGAGGGCTATATCCTAATGTGGTACACGGATTTGTTTGCCTCTATAAGTTGAATCGACATGTGCGATTTAGAAGACTCGTGTGGAAATCTGGACTTCAGGCTTATCCTAAAAAAAATCAAACCTGGTGTCCCCTGAGTTTCTATCACTGTTGGGTCTGCTGTGTGGAGGTCGCCCCTTTATGGAAGGCATGCATTCTCCAGTTTGCTACTGTGCCCATCTCAGTACTTCCGTTACTCAGGTAACCTTCCTTTGTCCTTATAAGTATTTGAGTTTACAATTTTTATGTTGTAGTATATGTTGATAAAGATTTCAAGTTTTTGAAGTCAGCATGTATTTGCTTATAACATGTAGTCTAGAGGGCCTATAAATCCGTCCGTTATAGAGTTGAATTTTAGAATTTAGAAGTTTTTAAAACTCTTTTCTTCACATATACCACAAGTAATCATCTGCCCATCAAAATGCCTAGAAGCCTTTTTAGGTTATTCCTGGTTATAGTTGGAAAATTTATGAATATTGCAGACATTACATCTTTCTCCTCAGCACCCTTCCTTAAAATTGCAGGTGACTTATTGGCTTATGCTAGAAATAATCCGCATGGATCAGCATGAGAGCTTTTATTGATAAGCCATTACGTTTTTATTTCTGATTTATATTTTACCTAAAACAAAAAGTAATTTTAAATAGCCATGTAACTTTGGAAGCCAATAAAAATGGATTTAAAAGGTAGAGCTGCATTAGGGTCCTGGGATTACCTATCATGGTAATCTCAATTACAATATTGAGAGTAGTATTTCTTAGTGAGCTTTGGTTTTTTAAAATACTGGTTTTTAAGTTTTTTAAACCTAGCTCTCTTACACAGAGCAAACTGAGCTTTCTAGCAGTAAAGATAAAAATCTACTCTCTTGTATTAGGAAAAAATAACCCATGGACTCTTTAATAATAAGGAAAATAAGTGCATTTGAAGTCAGTCTCTGTTACTTCAGAGGTCATTTCTATAATCACCCGTTTGGAGCAGCAGTGCCCGACATCGGCATCTGGGATCCTGACACAATTGATGGAACCGAATCAAGCAAATTTGTACCACCCAGAGGAAACCTCCACCTATATTGGGAAGCGCTGGCAACTGTTTCTCTGAAACTCTTCATTCCTCAAACATTAATGTTTGCCACAAATAGTATTATCAAATGGGGATCAGGTAAAATTCAAGAGATTTCCTGATTATTGGACATAAAATACAGTTTTGTAATATTCCTCAAATGCAGATGGTCATGGGGTCTTTCTCTTGGGATATAATACTTCTGGTAAAGCAAATATTCTTTGGAATACAGTTTAAGAAACACTGCTTTAGAGAGAATAATTCAGATCATTAATTTATGTAAAAAACTTAAAGTACTTGCTACTATGTCTTAGGGTTTTGGGGCCATAGAGACAAAAGATACAGCCCTTGCCCTCAAGAAGCTCTTGGTTTCAGAGGGAAACAATGAAATGATTACAATGTACCATGCTAAGTGCTGTGATCGAAGCAAGGATTCTTGGGTCTGGTAAATGTTTAAAGTGAGTTTTGGCAATGAGCACAGTTAATCCGGGGAGACAGACGAGGGTTGTTTGCAAGGCAGCGACCAGCACGTCAGAAAGCATGGAGGAGTGAGAAGGAAGGGCCTGCTTTCCATTGACTTCCTTTCTCTATTGTATTTTTAAGTTCAAAACATCTTAGGTAAGATCCTCGGTTCAGTGGAGAAATACGTAATTTTGTGAATTATTCATGTTTTTCTGCTGTTTTATAGGACAATACCACCCCACTTTTATTCACTGTGATTTGCAAGAAAGAGAAAATGGTGGAATTTTTATTGAAAAAGCAAATACACATGCCGTTGATAGGCCGAGATGGTACAGCAGTTCTTTTTTAAAGCGAAAAGCTGTTTATTCTAGAGTTGTAAGAGTCAAGTCAGAAGTACTAATAAGCTGCACGTAATTATTGGCATATAGTGAAAAATATCACCACGAACAGTCAGGTAGACCAGCAAGTATTTGGACTGAGTAACATAAAGAAGAGCATATGGTAGGATTCATCTTTTCGTGTAATATAGAGTGTTTGTTACTTATAATCTGATGTTTTTGGTATTGTAAGCTTTTATTAGCTAAAGGGTTTTGTATGAGTTTTATAATTTTTTTTTTTTTTCCTTTCTTGAGACGGAGTCTCACTCCGTTGCCAGCCTGGAGTGCCGTGGTGTGATCTCGGCTCACTGCAACCTCCACCTCCCAGGTTCAAGCGATTCTCCTGCCTCAGCCTCCCACGTAGCTGGGACTAGAGGTGTGTACCACCGCGGCCAGCTTATTTGTGTATTTTTAGCAGTGATGGGATTTCACCGTGTTGGCCAGGGTGGTCACAATCTCTTGACCACGTGATCTGGTCTCCTTGGCTTCCCAAGGTGCTGAGATTATGGGCGTAAGCCACTGCAGTTGGCCAGTTTTATTAATTTTTAAAGTGTGGGCTTTTAGTTTATGACTACTAATA
>NW_020258154.1:0-10431 GCF_003255815.1 Theropithecus gelada
AATTGCAACGCCCTCCGGCGGGGTGGGAGTGGGAGGCGCTCGCGCTGTCCCCCAGCATATGGGAGCCAGCGGGACCTGAGCCCCGCCTTCCTGCAGCGGCTGGGACGTGCCGTGTGGCACGCTACCCGCCGCGCGCACATCCTGCCCCCCGCCCTCGGAATCCCAGCACCGGGGCCGAGCCCCGAGCTACATTCCTCCTCCTCCCTGCCCAGCCAGAGACTCACGCATACACAGTTTTCTTTCCTATCTGCTCTCTCAGCCTCTCTCGGGCCAGTTTGGGTAAATTGGTCCAGGAGGAAGAAATAAAAATGAAAAGACTGACAGTTTAAAGGCATGTGGAGGGCTTAGAGGAAAAAGACGAATGCAAGAAAGGGAGAGTGCGGCCGGCCGCTATGGCTCACGCCTGTCATCCTAGCACTTTGGGAGGCAGAGGCGGTCGGATCACTTGAGGTCAGGAGTTCAAAACCAGCCTGGCCAACATGGAGAAACCGTGTCTCTACTAAAAATACAAAAAAAATTAGCCGGACCTGGTGGTGGGCGTTTGTAATGCCAACTACTCGGGAGGCTGAGGCGGGAGAATCGCCTGAACCCGGGAGGCCGAGGTTGCTGTGAGCCGAGATCGCGCCACTGCATTCCAGCCTGGGCGACAGAGCCAGACCCTGCCTCAAAAGGAAAAAAAAAGGAGAGCACGCACTGCTGCGGAAGGGGCACTGCTCGAGAAACAGAGAAGAAGGGATGATTTTGAAGTAATCAAGACACCAAGAAAGACAAGATTGGGAATGGAAGAGCAGTAAGAATTAATGGAGGCGTCCAAGAATTGTAGGTCGGGCGCGGTGGCTCATGCCTATAATTCCGGCACTTTGGGAGGCCTAGACTGGTGGATAACCTGAGGTCAGGAGTTCGAGACCAGCCTGGCCAAATGGCGAAACTCTATCTCTACTAAAAAATACAAAAATTAGCTGGGCATGGTGGCACGCGCCTGTAATCCCATCTACTCGGGAGGTTGAGGCAGGAGAATCGCTTGAACCCAGGAGGTGGAGATTGCAGTGAGCCGAGATCACACCACTGCCCTCCAGCCTGGGAGACAGAGTAAGACTCCGTCTCAAAAGCAAAACAAAATAAAAAACAACGTAATTTATATATCTTGGCGTTGCATTTATGTATTATGTAATTTTTTTTTGTTTTGACACAAGGTCTCGCCCTGTTGCCCACACTGGAGTGCAGCAGAGCAATCACAGTTTCACTGCAGCCTCAAACTCCTGGGCTGAAACAACCCTCCCACCTCCGCTTCCTGAATACCTGGGACAATAGCTGGGACTATGGGTGCAACTGTCTTGGGGCTAAGTTTGTATTTAATTTAATTTAATTTTATTTTATTTTTATTTTTTAGAGGCGGAGTTTTGCTCTTCTTGCCCAGGCTGGAGTGCAATGGCACGATCTAGGCTTACTGCAACCTCCGCCTCCTGGGTTCAATTGATTATCCTGCCTCAGCCTCCCGAGTCCCTGGGATTGCAGGCATGCATCACCACTCCTGGCTAATCTTGTTTTTTTTTTTTTTTTTTTTGAGACAGAGTCTTGCTCTGTTGCCCAGGCTGGAGTGCAGTGGTACCATCTCGGCTCACTGCAACCTCTGCCTCCCAGGTTCAACCAGTTCTTCTGCCTCACCCTTCCAAGTAGCTGGGACTACAGGCGCGTGCCACCACGCCCAGCTAATTTTTTTTTTGTATTTTTAGTAGAGACGGGGTTTCTCCATGTTGGTCAGGCTGTTTTCAAACTCCTGACCACAGGTGATCTGCCCGACTCAGCCTCCCAAAGTGCTGGCCTTATAGGCGTGAGGCACCACGGCCAGCCTGCATTTTATTTTTTGTAGAAGCAGGGTCGTGCTAGGTTGCTCAGGCTGGCCTCTAACACCTGGGTTCAAGGGATCCTTACTGCCTCTACCTTCAGAGTAGCTAGAATTACAGACACACATCACCATGCCCAGCTTGGTTTGTTTTGAGATAGGATTGGCTGGTTTTGAACTCATGGACTCAAGCTGTCCTCCTGCCTCAGCCTCCCAAAGCAGTGGGATTACAGGTGTGGACCACCGCTCCCAGCCTGTATTTTATTTTTTATGCACTTGGTAGTGCCCTTTCATGACACTTAATATAAACTTTCAGCCAGGAACAGTGGTTCCCACCTGTAATCTCGGCACTTTGGGAAGCCCAGGTGGGAGGATTGCTTGAGCCTATGAGCTTGAGACTAGCCTGGGCAACATAGTGAGACACAAATCTCTATCTTTAAAAAATTAAGGCCGGGCGCGGTGGCTCAAGCCTGTAATCCCAGCACTTTGGGAGGCCGAGACGGGCGGATCACGAGGTCAGGAGTTCGAGACCATCCTGGCTAACACGGTGAAACCCCGTCTCTACTAAAAAATACGAAAAACTAGCCGGGCGAGGTGGCAGGCGCCTGTAGTCCCGGCTACTCGGGAGGCTGAGGCAGGAGAATGGCGTAAAAACCCGGGAGGCGGAGCTTGCAGTGAGCTGAGATCCGGCCACTGCACTCCAGCCTGGGCGACACAGCGAGACTCCGTCTCAAAAAAAAAAAAAAAAAAAAAATTAAAACATTAATCTGGGCACAGTGGCTCACGCCTGTAATTTCAGCACTTTGGGAGGCCGAGGCGCGTGGATCACCTGTGAGGTCAGGAGTTCAAGACCAGCCTGGCCAACATGGCAAAACCCTGTCTCTACTAAAAATACAAAAGTAGCCAGGTGTGGTGGCATGCGCCTGTAGTCCCAGCTACTTGGGAGTCTGAGGCAGAAGAATCGCTTGAATCAGGGAGATGGAGGTTGCAGTGAGCCGAGATCCGCCACTGCACTCCAGCCTGGGTGACAGAGCGAGACTCTGTCTCAAAAAAAAAAAAAAATTTTTTTTAAATAAATTTTAAAAAACTAAAACATTAAATAGGCCAGGCCTGATGGCTCAAGCCTGTAATCTCAGCACTTTGGGAGGCCGAGATGGAAGCCTCACTTGAGTTCAAGAACTGGAGTCCAGCCTGGACAATGTATCAAGACCTCATCTCTACAAATAATGTTAAAAACTATTAGCGACGGCTGGGCACGGTGGCTCAAGCCTGTAATCCCAGCACTTTGGGAGGCCGAGATGGGTGGATCACGAGGTCAGGAGATCGAGACCATCCTGGCTAACACGGTGAAACCCTGTCTCCACTAAAAAATACAAAAAACTAGCCGGGCGAGGTGGCAGGCGTCTGTAGTCCCAGCTACTCGGGAGGCTGAGGCAGGAGAATGGCGTAAACCCGGGAGGCGGAGCTTGCAGTGAGCTGAGATGCGGCCACTGCACTCCAGCCTGGGAGACAGAGCGAGACTCCGTCTCAAAAAAAAAAACAAAAAAAAAACCTATTAGCGACGGCTGGGCGCGGTGGCTCACACCTGTAATACCAGCACTTTGGGAGGCCGAGGTGGGCGGATCACGAGGTCAGGAGATCGAGACCATCCTGGCTAACACAGTGAAACCCTGTCTCTACTAAAAATACAAAAAATTAGCCAGGCGTAGTGTTGGGCGCCTGTAATCCCAGCTGCTGGGAAGACTGAGGCAGGAGAATGGCGGGAACCTGGGAGGTGGAGCTGGCAGTGAGCCGAGATCATGCCACTGGATTCTAGCCTGAGCAACAGAGTGAGACTCTGTCTCAAAAAAAAACAGAAACAAAAACAAAAACAAAAAAACCCCAAACTATTAGCAGGACATAAGTGGCATAAGCCTGTGGTCCCAGCTACTTGGGAGGCTGATATGGTTTGGCTCTGGTTTCCCCCACAAATGTCATCTCAAATTGTAATCCCCACCTGTTGAGGGAGGGACCTGGTGGGAAGTGATTGGATCATTTGGACTGTTTCCTCCATGCTGTTCTCGTGATAATGAGTGAGTTCTAACAAGATGTGATGGGTGAAAGGTGTGTGGTGGTCTCCCCCTGCCCTTTGCCACCTCTCCTGCTGCAATGTAAGACGTGCCCTGCTTCCCATTTCACGATGATTTTAAGTTTCCTGAGGCATCCCCAGCCATGTGCAACTGTGAGTCAATTAAAGCTTTTTTTTTTTTCCCAGAGTCTCCCTCTGTCGCCCAGGCTGGAGTGCAGTTGCGTGATCTCGGCTCACTGCAACCTCTGCCCCTGGGTTTAAGCAATTCTCCTGCCTCAGCCTCCAGAGTAGCTGTGATTACACACACTTGCCACCACAGCTGGCTAATTTTTGTATTTTTAGTAGAGATGGGGTTTCACCACGTTAGCCAGGCTGACCTCGTGATCAGCCCAACTCAGCCTCCCAAATTGCTGGGATTATAGGTGTGAGCCACCACAATCTACCAAGCTTTTTCCTTTATAAATTACTCAGTCTCAGATAGTTATTTTATATATATATATATATATATATATTTTTTTTTTTTTTTTTTTTTTTTTTTTGAGACGGAGTCTTGCTCTGCTGCCCAGGCACGAGTGTGATGGCATGATCTCGGCTAACTGCAACCTCCACTTCCTAGATTCAAGCTATTCTCCTGCCTCAGCCTCCCAGGTAGCTAGGATTACAAGCATGCGCCACCATGCCCAGCTAATTTTTGTAAATTTAGTAGAGATGGAATGTCACCATGTTGGCCAGGTTGGTATTGAACTGACCTCAGGCGATCCACCCACCTTGACCTCTCAAACTGCTGGGATTACAGGCATGAGCCACTGCACCCGGCCTTAGGTAGTTATTTGTTGTTGTTGTTGTTGTTTCAGACGAAGTCTCCCTGTTGTCCCCCAAGCTAGAGTGCAATGGTGCGATCTTGGCTCACTGCAACCTCTGCCTCCTGGGTTCAAGCGATTCTCCTGCCTCAGCCTCCCAAGTAGCTGGGATTATAGGCACCTGCCACCATGCCTGGCTAACTTTTGTATTTTAAGTAGAGACAGGGTTTCATCATTTTGGCCAGACTCGTCTGGAATCCTGACCTCAAGTGATCTACCTGCCTCGTCCTCCCAAAGTGCTGGGATTACAGGCATTAGCCACCACGCCTGGCCAAATGCAGTCTTTTACCACCTTTTTGGATCACAGAAAATGACCATGAAGCTAAGGAAGATAGGGAGAGTGGAATTTCAGATTAGCTGTCAGCCCATCTTTCATCAGCCATTTCTCTAATCCAGTCCTGAATTTTCCTCTTGCTAGTAATATTGAGGGCAGCACTACGTTCAAAGCGGCCACCGGGGATTGAGGTATTTTAATATCTGTGCTGTGTTTCTAGGTAAGTACAAGAATCAGGTGAATTTATCAGCCCTCAGTGAACTTGGGGGAGCCAGTTTATTTATTTATTTATTTATTTATTTTTATTTTTTTTTTTTTTGAGACGGAGTCTCGCTCTGCCGCCCAGGCTGGAGTGCAGTGGCCGGATCTCAGCTCACTGCAAGCTCCGCCTCCCGGGTTCACGCCATTCTCCTGCCTCAGCCTCCCGAGTAGTTGGGACTACAGGCGCCCGCCACCGCGCCCGGCTAGTTTTTTGTATTTTTTAGTAGAGACGGGGTTTCACCGTGTTAGCCAGGATGGTCTCGATCTCTTGACCTCGTGATCCGCCCGTCTCGGCCTCCCAAAGTGCTGGGATTACAGGCTTGAGCCACCGCGCCCGGCCCGGAGCCAGTTTATTGAACTAGTGCCCTTAAGTAGAGGACATTCTCAACATTGGTAAGTTTATCTCCCATTCCCTGTATCATGGAATGAGAGAAATTTGGAGAAAAAGCTTCTATTTCCTAATCTCAGCATTTTTTTTTTTTTTTTTTTTGAAACGGAGTCTGGCTCTGTCGCCCAGGCTGGAGTGCAGTGGCCGGATCTCAGCTCACTGCAAGCCCCGCCTCCCGGGTTCACGCCATTCTCCTGCCTCAGCCTCCCGAGTAGCTGGGACTACAGGCGCCCGCCACCTCGCCCGGCTAATTTTTTTTTGTATTTTAGTAGAGACGGGGTTTCACCGTGTTAGCCAGGATGGTCTCGATCTCCTGAACTCGTGATCCGCCCGTCTCGGCCTCCCAAAGTGCTGGGATTACAGGCTTGAGCCACCGCGCCCGGCCTTTTTTTTTTTTTTTTTGAGACAGAGTATCACTCTGTCACCCAGGCTGGAGTGCAGTGGTGCAATCTCGGCTCACTGCAATCTCTGTTTCCTGGGTTCTAAGTGATTCTCCTTCCTCAGCCTCCTGAATAGCTGGGATTACAGGCACGCGCCATCACGCTTGGCTAATTTTGTATTTTTAGTAGAGACGGGGTTTCCCCATGTTGGCCAGGCTGGTCTCGAACTCCTGATCTCAGGTGATCCACCCGCCTGGGCCTCTCCAAGTGCTGGGATTACAAGTGTGAGCCACCGCACCCAGCCCTAATCTCAGCCTTTTTATATCTTCTTGGTAGGCCCACTTTTTGGCATCCCCTAACAAGAAGTCCTCAGAGATTTCTTCTACTCAACATGTGTGCATGCCGCCCAGATGTATTCTGTTCTTTCTGTCCACCCTCTACTCCCCATTCCATTTCTTCCTCTGACTTGGGGTTAGAATGGCCCAGTGATCCCACAACTTTTTGAAGCTATTTCATTTGATTCCTCTACTGTCTAAATCACAAGTTGGCTAACTTTACTTACTGTAAGGGATCAGACAGCAAATAGTTTAGGCTTTGGGGGCCATACAATCTGTCGTAACTACCTACTCTGACAATATGTAGTGCAAAAGCAGCCCTTGACAATATATAAATGAATGGGTGTGGCTGTATTTCAATAAAGCTTTATTTGTGGACACAGAAATTTGAATTTTATATCATTTTCACAAGCCACAAAATAATTATTTTGATCCCCTCCCCGCAACCATTTAAAAATGTAAAAGTGATTTTTAGTTTATGTGTGGTGATAAACAAGTGTTGGGCTGGATTTGGACCCAGTGCCATAGTTTCAGACCCCTGGTCTAACTGAACTGAAAGGTAAACAGCTCTCCAAAGCCATTTTTACCGAAGGAGACTCCCCTTTTTTTTCCTTTGATGTTTCTTGTTGGCAGAGAGAACACTGATAAGTAGCAAGAGCTTTCCTTCCCTTATCCAGCCTCCCAGGCTGGCATCCTCGTCTTCTTTTCACCTTCTCTCTAGAGCCTGAGAATAGAATCTTTACTAAACTCGCAGGGGATGATGTCTCCCTTTTCCTACAACCCTTGAACAGTCACTTATCGTCAGCCTCCAGATTTCTTGCACCCAGGACATACTTCCTGTTTATGATAAGCTGCTTAAGAAGGGGCAAGAACAGCCTCCATTTCTAGGCGTAAATGGGTAGGAGGGACATGGATGGAGAAAGAATGGCTCTCATGGATTCTTTTTTCCTTTCTTTTTTTTTTTTTTTGAGACAGAGTCTTGCTGTGTTATCCAGGCTGGAGTGCAGTGGTGGTGCGACGTCAGCTCACTTCTATCTCCTCCTCCTGGGTTCAAGTGACTCTCCTGCCTCAGCCTCCTGAGTAGCTGGGACCACAAGTGCGCACCACCACCCCTGGCTAATTTTTGTATTTTTAGTAGAGACGGGGTTTCACCATATTGGCCACGCTGGACTCTTGACCTTGTGATCTGCACACCTCGGCCTCCCAAAGTGTTGGGATTACAGGCGTGAGCCACCGTGCCCAGCCCTGGATTCATGTTAAGACATGCATTGGATATATTTTTCTTAATCTACAACAACATAGTATAGTATAGTATAGTATAGTATAGTATAGTATAGTATACTACAGTATAGTATAGTCAACTATTTCTGCCCCAAACTGTGGGTCCTTGAGCAAATTACTTAGAGATTTCTTGGTGTAAATGAGGATGACAATAGCAAATTTCAAATATTGTTATCAATTATAAATGAGGTAACAGAAGAAACTGATACTTTGATTTATCAAGTACCTATTTCTACCACTACAGAGAAGAATGTTTCTGTGATGATTTGATTAAGCTCCTCACATCTACTTGGAGAATATTTGGAAAGTCTAAATTTAGATCATTGAAAAGAATGTTGGGGGGGCGGGGGTGGGAACGGTGGCTCACACTTGTAATCCCAGCATTTTGGGAGGCTGAGGCAGGCGGATCCCTGAGGTCAGGAGTTTGAGACCAGCCTGACCAACATGGAGAAACCCCGTCTCCACTAAAAATACAAAATTAGCCAGGCGTGGTGGTACATGCCTGTAATCCCAGCTACTCGGGAGGCTGAGGCAGGAGAATCGCTTAAACCCAGAAGGTGGAGGTTACAGTGAGCTGAGATTGCGCCACTGCACTCCAGCCTGGGCGACAGAGCAAGGTGCCATCTCAAAAACAACAACAAAAAAGAAATAAAAGGCAAAAATGAATACATAACCTCATCCCAGTAGAATTTCAGTTCTATGCAAACAGGAAATGGAGTTCCCCTACCACACCACAGTATCCTCAGAATCTAAAACTGGGTTTGGCAACATAGTAGATCTGTATAAATAAATGAACCCAGACTTATATCCCCTTGTGGATTTTTCAGGCCATTTGTCTTTCTTCACTCTTGTTGTCACTATGTTAGTCTGCTGCTGTTTATTAATAGTATCTAGGGGAAGAAGGCCAGAGAGTATCAAGGTAAGGTCCACAGCCTTTAAAGGGCCACTTGTCAGGTTATAAGATTTCATGGGTTATCTCTTAACTTTGAATTTTATTTTTTTGAAAATTATAAACTTGCTTATTTTCCATTAGCTTAAAGCAGCCACTTACATGTAATTGGAATTAAGCTAGATTTTAAAATTTACCTGGGGTTCGCTCACGCCTGCAATCCCAGCACTTTGGGAGGCCAGGGTGGATCACTTGAGCCCAGGAGTTCGAGACCAGCCTGGGCAACATGGTGAAACCTTGTCACTACAAATGATACAAACATTAGCTGGACATCGTGGCATGTGTTTAGTCTCAGCTACTCAGGAGGCTGACGCAGGAGGATCACTTGGGTCCGGGAGGTCGAGGCTGCAGTGAGCTGAGATCGTGGCATTGCACTCCAGCCAGCTCCTCTTTGCAACAGAGAAAGACCCTGTCTCCAAAAAATAAAGAAAGAAAATAAAGAAATCTACCTGGAACCTAGTTTTTGAATATTGTGGTTGTAATCAAAGCAACTTCCCATGTTCGATCACTTAAACAGTTACAGGATTATAGGGTCAGGCCACTGAAGTCAACACTTGTTGAACACGTTTTAAAAACGGTACAGTGTTGTTGCAATAAATTTGCATTGAAACATGCAAGAAGTACTCGAGATTTTGCACTCCCATGAGATTGTGCAGAGTCATGTCAAACAGACCAAGAACCAAAGAGGATGAAGAAAAACAGGACACTGAGGGAGATAAAGATGTTGTCTGTATCCGTCGGTAGCATCAACAGTAAGACAAATTCCATAGGAGGAGGAGAGAAACAGAAGAGTAAAGAAGGGACCAGAGCATTTCGTCGGCTTTGAGTGATGGAGTTTGTCGCTCCGGAGATTCAAGACGGTCTGCAACGCACGTCTGCACTTGCTTACGCAGCCTTTTACAAACGCAAAACGCAAGCAGGCGGGGCTAACCTACGGGGTAGATACAGACATGAAGAAATTATTTGGTTTCTGGGCCCGCCTCATCCAAATATTTCAGTGACTGCCCTATTCAATTGGGAGGCTAAAAATAAGAGGTCAACAGCCTGTGTTATTTGTGAGAAAAATGCATAAATTTGGGAAGCTTATTTTTATTTTTATTTTTTTTTGTTGAGACAGAGTCTTGCTCTGTCGCCGTGGCTAGAGTGCAATGGCGCAATCTCGGCTCAATGCGAGCTCCGCCTCCCGGGTTCACGCCATTCTCCTACCTCTGCCTCCCGAGTAGCTGGGACTACAGGTGCCTGCCACCATGCCTGGCTAATTTTTTGTATTTTTAGTAGAGACGGGATTTCAGCGTGTTAGCCAGGACGGTCTCGATCTCCCGACCTTGTGATCCGCCCCCCTCGGCCTCCCAAAGTGCTGGGATTAGAGGCGTGAGCCACGGCGCCCGGCCGGGAAGCTGATTTTTCACTACACAGACTGTGTGGCACTTGTAAATGAAGTATGTATAGTAGAATATGCATCAGGCATTATAATTACTACAAGTATAATAGCTAGAACACTGTATGGTATGTAACAACCACTGGATGTTAAAAATGTGTTAAATGCAGGCCGGGCGCGGTGGCTCAAGCCTGTAATCCCAGCACTTTGGGAGGCCGAGGCGGGTGGATCACGAGGTCAGGAGATCGAGACCATCCTGGCTAACATGGTGAAACCCCGTCTCTACTAAAAATACAAAAAACTAGCCGGGCGTGGTGGCGGGCGCCTGTAGTCCCAGCTACTCGGAGGCTGAGGCGGGAGAATGGCGTGAACCCGGGAGGTGGAGCTTGCAGTGAGCCGAGATCGCGCCACTGC
>NW_020258154.1:10529-18976 GCF_003255815.1 Theropithecus gelada
GAGACTCCGTCTCAAAAAAAAAAAAAAAAAAAAAAAAAAAATGTGTTAAATGCATGTGTTGTGAAATGTATGGACAAGGAAAATACACGAGTCTTTTTCACTTAGGAGAGCTTTGCCTCCGCTGCTTCACATCTCTTCCTCTTCAAGTTGCTAAAGACAAATGCTGAAATACTACCGTAACCCCTTATACAAGTGAGGGTGAAGAGTTTTTGTCTCTTTAGACTATGGCGTGTTCTGAGCTTTATAGTACTATTTTGCTTAAGTATCTTAAATCAGGCATTAATGTTACCTGCACTTTCTCTTCACTTCCCCTTGCCTGAGGGGAACTGGGGCCTCAGGCTTGAAAAGAGCTTGCTCTTTGTGATTCCACCAGGAGGCATCCCTAAAAGTGGGAGGAGACCTCTGCTGAAAGCAGACCACACCTGCTGTTTCCACACTAAGGCTGCTCTGCAGTGGCTGCTTCCCCCACTTCCTACCACATTCCATGCCTGGAGGCCAATCTGGCTGTATTCTGAGTCTTCTACTCCTTTTTGAGACTGTGATAAGAAATTTTGCACCTCACCGCCCCTCAAGAGTACACTAAAATACATTTGCATTCACTTTCAGGGGGTATTCGCTTAGTCTATGTTATTTTTTCTTTCTTTTTTTGGGGGGGCGGGGGTGGCAGATGAAGGGGGAACAAAGTCTGACTCTGCTCCCCAGGCTGGAGGGTAGTGGCTCACTGCAGCCTCAAACTCCTGGATTCAGGGATCCTGCCTACTCAGCCTCCCGTGTAGCTGGAACTACAGGCATGCACCATCACACCTGCCTCGTGGTTTAAATTTTTTTTTGTAGAGATCAAGTCTTGCTATGTTCCCCAGGCTGGGCTCAAACTCCTGACCTCAAGCCATCTTCCCATCTCAGCCTCCTAAAGCAAGGTAATTATAGGCACAAGCCACCACACCCCCTAGTCCATTTTAGAACCCCATTTGATAAACAACATCCTGAAGCTTCAGTAGTCTTTTTCCTCCTAGAGAACTGGGTGAATCTTTTCCAGGGAGTTAGACTCTGCTGGACTGGAGGGCTCACAAAGTTAGGAAAAAGCCCTGTTAAAAGAATATAGAACTTTAATTATGAAACATTGTATTGAAAAGTATCCATAGGTCAGGAGCAGTGGCTTGCGCCTGTGATCCCAGCACTTTGGGAGGCCCAAGGCAGTTGGATCGATCACTTGAGGTCAGGAGTTTGAGACCAGCCTGGTCAACATGATGAAACTCCGTCCCTACTAAAAATACAAAAATTAGCCAGGCATGGTGGTGGGCATCTGTAATCCCAGCTACTCAGGAGGCTGAGGCAGGAGAATCACTGGAATCCGGGAGGTGGAAGTTGTTGTGAGCAACCATTGCACCATTGCATTCCAGCTTGGGTGACACAGCAAGACTCTGTCTCAAAAGAAATTTAAAAAAAAAAGTGTCCATAGATTGGCATATGCTTCTGGTTTTGAAAGAGTAGATGTGAGTCAGCTAAGCACTTCAGTCACCATGTAGCTGTTTTCCTGTGAGTGGGGGGAGGGGGTGGTATCCTGGTGATAGTGTCCCACTAATAGCTACACAGAGAAAGAAGGACGTTTATAGCTTTAGAGCACTGCTAGCGGAAAGTTAAGGAACTCAAAGAACTGTCTTCACTTCATGCAGGCAATTATCTGTGTTCCCTATATATTGGCGCTTGTACAGAAGATGACTTTTATTGCTTCTTGGCCTTTTGGCTAAGATCAAGTGAAGATGACTTTTAAAACCTTTGTCTGTGATCCTGCAGTCACTCTCCTTGGCGCTTATGCAAATAAGTTGAAATCTGGCATCTACATGAAAACCTGCAAACGAATGTTTAGAGCAGTTTTATTCATAGTTGCTACAACTTACCAAGGTGTCCTTCAGGGGGGTGAATGTATAAATTGTGGTGCATCCAAATAATGGAATATTATCCAGTGATAAAAATAAATGAGCCATGAAAAGACATAGAGGAATCTTCAATGAATATCACTAAGTCAAATAAGCCAATATGAAAAGGCTACATAATGTATGATTCTGACTGTATGACAACCTGGAAAAGGTAAAACTATGCAACAAAACAGCAAAAAGATCAGTGGTTGCCAGGGGTTGGAGGAGCAGGGAAGGGAGGTGGAACATGGGATTTTCAGAGCAGTAAAGCTGTTCTGTATGATATCATACATTTATCAAACCCATGGAATACACAACCCAAAGAATGAACGCGAATATAAACTGTGGACCTCAGTTAATAATAATGTATCAATATTAGCTCCTCAATTATTAATATAACAGATGTGGCCAGGTGAGGTGGTTCACACCTGTAATCCCAACACTTTGGTAGGCCAAGACGATGGGCAGATCACCTGAGGTTAGGAGTTTGAGACCAGCCTGGCCAATATGGCAAAACCCCATCTCTACTAAAAATACATGGTGACGGGTGCCTGTAATTCCAGATACTCAGGAGGCTGAGGCAGGAGAATCGCTTGAACATGGGAAACAGAGGTTGCAGTGAGCCGAGATCACGCCACTGCATTCCAGCCTGGGAGACAGAGTGGAAGACTCCGTATAAAAATATATATAACAGATGTATCATACTAATGCAAATGTTACTATAGTGTAAGGGGGTTAAGGGAGTAGATGGAAACTCTGTATACTTTCTTTTTTTTTTTTTTTTTTTTTTTTTTTTTTTTTTTTTTTTTTTTTTTGAGACGGAGTCTCACGCTGTGTCACCCAGGCTGGAGTGCAGTGGCGCGATCTCGGCTCACTGCAAGCTCCGCCTCCCAGGTTCACGCCATTCTCCTGCCTCAGCCTCCGAGTAGCTGGGACTACAGGCGCCCGCCACCACGCCCGGCTAGTTTTTTGTATTTTTAGTAGAGACGGGGTTTCACCATGTTAGCCAGGATGGTCTCGATCTCCTGACCTCGTGATCCACCCGCCTCGGCCTCCCAAAGTGCTGGGACTACAGGCTTGAGCCACCGCGCCCGGCCCAACTCTGTATACTTTCTGCTTAATTTTTCTCTAAACCTTAAACTGTCCTACCCCAAGTAAAGCCTATTAATTTAAAAAAAGGCAAAATGCTTGATTATATGTCATTCTCCATCTCCTTTACCACCATGAGACCTTAAAGGCAGGGAACATGTTTTTTGTGTGTGCTGGAGTTTGGCTATTGTCGCCTAGGCTGGAGTGTAATGGCGTGATCTCCACTCACTGAAATCTCCGCCTCCCAGGTTCATGGGATTCTCCTGCCTGAGCCTCCTGAGTAGCTGAGATAACAGGCGTGGGCCACCACACTTAGCTAATTTTTTTTTGTATTATTAGTAGAAACAGGATTTTACCATGTTGACCAGGCTAGTCTCAAAATCCGGACCTCAGGTGATCCACCCGCCTCGGCCTCCCAAACTGCTGGGATTATAGGTGTGAGCCACTGCGCCAGTCCAAACATCTTTTCTATCTTTATATTCCCAGCATCTGGGATGAAAGAGAAAGAGAACACTATTTTTAGTGCATGTCCTAACAATATCTCAGACTTAGCACATCTAAAATAAAAGTCTTGATTTGACCATGAAGTCTCTGCTTTCCTGACTGAGGTAAATGGCAACTCCAGTTCTCCAGTTGCTCCAACCAAAACCTTTAGGATCATTATAGGATCATTATTGACTCCATTTTTTCACTTATGCCGAACATCTAAAACCACCAGTAGGTTGCACCTTAAAAATACATTTTAAATCCAACAAGTCAGTTCTCACCTGGACCAGTAGCCTCCTAACTGGTCTCTATGCTCCCACTCTTACCCTGTGTCTTTGTTCATACTGCTGTAACTAAGCAACACAGACTGGCAGGGCGCCCTGGCTCAAGCCTGTAATCTCTGCACCGAGGCAGGTGGATCACCAGAGGTCAGGAGTTCGAGACAATCCTGACGAACATGATGGAACCTCGTCTCTACTAAAAATACAAAAAATTGGCCGGGCGCGGTGGCTCATGCCTGTAATCCCAGCGCTTTGGGAGGCCAAGGCAGGCGGATCACAACGTCAGGAGATCAAGACCATCCTGGCTAACATGGTGAAACCCCATCTCTACCAAAAACACAAAAAAATTAGCCGAGCGTGGTGGCAGGCGCCTGTAGTCCCAGCTACTCAGGAGGCTGAGGCAGGAGAATGGCGTGAACCCGGGGGCGGAGTGTGCAGTGAGCCGAGATCGCGCCACTGCACTCCAGCCTGGGAGACAGAGCAAGACTCCGTCTCAAAAAAAATAAAAGATAAAAGATAAAAAAAATTTAAAAAATAACTAGGCGTGGTGGTAGGCGCCTGTAATCCCAGCTGCTCAGGAGGCTGAGGCAGGAGAATCACTTGAACCCGGGAGGTGGTTGTAGTGAGCGGAGATTGCGCCACTGCACTCCAGCCGGCCACAACAGCAAAACTCCGTGCTCGGATTACAGGCGTGAGCCACACGCCTGGCCAAGGTCCAGCCTCTTAATATCGCCACATTTAGGATTAAGTTTCTGCATGAATTTCGGAGGGAACACACATTTAAACCACAGCGCCCTCCTTCAGCACATTCTCCATTCAACAGCACATACTTTTTTAAAAACACGAATCAACTCATGTCATGCTTCTGCTCGAAATACTAAAATGGCTTCGTAGCTCCCTGGCTGTCTGTCACATTCAGAATATAAACCAGAACGTCCATGACTGCTTACAATGTCCTGCACGAGCAGACTCCTAGCTGTCTTCAGCATCATTTCTTCTGTCACTCTGCCCCTGCTTCACTCCACTCCTGCCAGATCCGCCTTTTGT
Organism: Theropithecus gelada; assembly: GCF_003255815.1. Lineage (NCBI taxonomy): Eukaryota > Metazoa > Chordata > Mammalia > Primates > Cercopithecidae > Theropithecus > Theropithecus gelada. The sequence goes on from NW_020258154.1 coordinate 15,349, forward strand.
CACCCTGCCAAGCACGAGTCCTCCTTTTGGTGTCTGCGTTTGAAATACCTTCTGTCTGAAATGCTGTTTTCAGATACTGCCGAGGTTGACTTCCTCGTGTGATTTAGGTTTCTGTTCAAGTATCATCTCTATTGAGAGAGGAACCCTAACCACTCTATCTTAATCTTCCCCAGCCCCAACCCTTTATCACCTTGCCTTGATCTTTTATTCTTCAAAATGCTCCCTTATTACTTGACATTATATATGTGTTGTCTGCTAAGGCTGCCATAACAAAATACCACAAACAGGTGGCTTAAACAACAGGAATTTGTTTTCTCATAGTTCTAGATGCTGGACATCCAAGATCAAGGTGCCAGCAGGGTTAGATTCTCCTGAGACCTCTCCCCTTTGGTAGCAGATGGCTGTCTCAGTGTCCTCACATGGCCTTTTCTCTATTCATAGGCCTAATGCCTCTTCCTCTTCTCATAAGGACACCTGTCCTATTGGACTAGAGCCCCACCCTAGTGACCTCATGTAACCTTAATTACCTCCTTAAAGACCCATCTCCAAATACAGCTCCATTCTAAGTTACTAGGGGTTAGGGCTTCAACATATGAATTTTAGGACACAATTTAGTCCATGACTTTTTGTGCTCTGGCCCCCCCAAAATTTATGTCCTCACATGCAAAATACATTTATCTCTATCCCAGCAGGCCCTAAAGTCTTAACCCATTCCAGCATCAGTTCTAAATCCAAAAATCTCATCTGAATGTCATTTAAATTTGGTATGGGTGAGACTCAAGGTATTATTAATCCTGAGGCAAATTTTTTTTCCAATCTGAGCCTGGGAAACCAGACAAGTTATGTGCTTCCATAATATAATGGTGGGACAGACATAGGCTAGACATTCTCATTGCAAAAGGGGGAAATGGGGGAAATAAGAAAGGGGTACCTGGTCTTGCAAGTATTCTAGCAAGGCAAATTCCTTTTTTTTTTTTTTTTTTTTTTTTTTTTTGAGACAGAGTCTAGCTTGGTTATCCAGGCTGGAGTGCAGTGGCGCGATCTCAGTTCACTGCAACCTCTGCCTCCTGGGTTCCTGCGATTCTCCTGCCTCAGCCTCCCAAGTAGCTGGTATTTCAGGCTTGTGCCACCACACCCGGCTAATTTTTGTATTTTTAGTAAAGACAGGGTTTCAACATGTTGGCCAGGCTGGTCTTGAACAACTGACCTCAAGTAATCCACCCAACTTGGCCTCCCAAAGTGCTGGGATTACAGGCGTGAACCACCATGCCCAGCCCATTATTTCTTTATCAAGTGATTTTCTAGCCATACTCTCAGTATTCTCTCCAAAACATGCTTTGTCAGTACTTTGCAATATACATAGGCCAAGAATTTCCCAAATAATGATTCCTTTTTGCTTACAATTTCTCATTCAGTTTATCTCTTCTTCTCACATGTTACTATAAGCAGCAAGGAGAAAGCAGGCCATATCCTCAGCATTTTCCTTAGAAATCACCTCAGCTAAATATGCATTTCATGACAAATAAGTTTTTTCCACAAAACATTGGCACAATGTTGAGCCACATTTTTTTTGCCACTTAATAACATGGATTGCCTTTTCTTCAGTTTCCAATAACATGTTCCTCACTTTCCTCAGGGAACTCACAGAATCACCTATTTATTTATTTATTTATTTATTTATTTTGCATATTTATTTTTCAGAGGGTCCCATGGAGAAACAGAATCACTTTTAATGTTGATTAATGTTGATATTCCTAACAAGAATCTTTTTTTTTTTTTTTTGAGACAGAGTTTCACTCTTGTTGCCCAGGATGAAATGCAATGGCACGATCTCAGCTCACTGCAATCTCCGCCTCCCAGGTTCAGGTGATTCTCCTGCCTCAGCCTCCCAAAGTGCTGGGATTACAGGTGTGAGCCTCTGCGCCCGGCCTGGCTCACATGATTATAATGGCTGGCAAGTCCGAAATCTGCAAGGAGGGCCGACTGGATAGATACTGCATTTGAAGTCTGAAGCCCCTCCGCCAGCAGAAATACTTCTTGCTCAGGGAGTCAGTCTGTTGTTCTATCAGGTCTTCAACTGATTGGATGAGGTCCACCCACATTATGGAACATAATCTTCTTTACTCAAACTCCACTGATTTAAATATAAATCTCATCCCAAACACTCTCACAAAAACATTTAGAATGAGGTTTGACCACGTATCTGGGTACTGTAGTCCAACCAAGTTGACACATAAGATAAAATATCACAAGTATCTTCTATACTGAAATTTAGATGTTGGGCACAGTGGCTCATGCCTTGTAATCTCACTGCTTTGGGAGGCCGAGGCAGGAGGATCACTCGAGCTCAGGAATTTGAGACGAGCCTGGGCGACATGGAAAGACTGTGTCTCTACTAAAAACCAACAAAATTAGCCAGGTATGGTGGTATGCACATGTAGTCCCAGCTGCTTGGGAGGCTGAGGCAGGAAGTTCATGGCATCATGCCTTGCTGCAGCCCCGACCTCACTTGAGGCAGGAGCTGTAGGTTGCAGTGAGTCGTGATGGTGCCATTGCACTCCAGCCTAGATGACAAAGTGAGACCCTGTCTCAATTTTTTTTTTTTTTTTTTTTTGAGACAGAGTCTGACTCCATCGCCCAGGCTGGAGTGTAGTGGCATGATTTCGGCTCACTGCAACCTCTGCCTCCCGGGTTCAAGCAATTCTCCTGCCTCAGCCTCCTGAGTAGCCAGGACTACAGGCACGTGCCACCATGCCCGGCTAATTTCTGTATTTTTAATAGAGATGGGGTTTCGCCATGTTAGCCAGGTTGGTCTTAAATTCCTGACCTCAGGTGATCCGCCCACCTCAGCCTCCCAAAGTGCTGGGATTACAGAAGTGAGCCACCGCGCCCGGCCTCAGACAAGTCACTTTCTTTCTCTAAATCTCAATTTCAGTATTTACATTGGAGGTTTTAATACCCATCTCACAAAATTATTGGAAAAATTAAACGAGACAATGCAAGTGGAAAAATGGCAGATGCACTCTATAGCCCAAACAAATATTCATTTCTTCAGTCAGTCATTATGCATTTTTTTCATTTATTTATTTTTCACGCAGATGGGATCTCACTATGTTGCCTAGGCTGCTCTCAAGCTCCTGGGCTCAAGCAGTCCTCCCGCCTCAGCCTCCTAAAGTGCTAGGATTCACCATGCCTGGCCTTTGAGGTGAGTATTTTATTTTATTTTTTGAGACAGAGTCTTGCTGTGTTGCCCAGACTGGAGTGCAATGGCCAGTCTCGGCCCACTGCCACCTATATTGTCTGTGCCTAGTAGTGTATCTACCATACGGTAGGTATTCAATAAATAGTTGATGAAAAATATCATGAGGTCAGGAGTTCGAGACCAGCCTGACCAACATGGTGAAACCCCGTCTCTACTAAAAATACAAAAATTAGCTGGGCGTGGTGGCAGGTGCCTGTAATCCTGGCTACTCAGGAGGCTAAGGCAGGAGAATCACTTGAACCTAGGAGGCGGAGGTTGCAGTGAACCCAGATAGCGCCATTGCATTTCAGCCTTGGCAACAGAGTGAGGTTCTGTCTCAAAAAAAAAAAGGAAAGAAGGAAGGAAGGAAGGAAGGAAGGAGGGAAG
>NW_020258155.1:0-6719 GCF_003255815.1 Theropithecus gelada
ATTTTTGCAATATAGAAAACAACCAGGATAGAAACTGTACAAAAAAAAAAAAAAAACCAGGATAGAAACTGTACCAGTTTCTCTAGCCTGGAAGTTTCAGTCTCATTTCTTTTTCTCCTACAATCTGACTTGATGTGTTCATAGAGTGAAACTGTTAGAAACTAAACCCATTAAAGAAGGTGAAAACATTCATTTTTGGTGTCAATTGTATATTGTACTATTCCTTATTAATGTAAAATATATTATTAACCATTTGTTAAATGAAAGAATGAACATTTAATGTTCACACTTACATACTGCATAGTATAATGGCGCTAGAATCCAACTATGGGTGATCAAATCTTGGTTGCACCACTTAATATGTTACCATGAGAAAGTTGCATTACCTGTGGCTCAATTTCTTCATAATCAAAATGGAGAAAATTATATTTATATGTTCCTCAGGATTACATACTACAGTGTGAATAATAGGCTTAAACATTGCCTCTTGTGTAGTGAGCTCACAATACATGTAAGTTCCTCCTACCTCTAATTTCAAAGCATAAAATTTGGAAAGTATCAAAATATGTCAAAAATAAACTAAAAACTGTATGAATAAATTGTTGTAGAAATTTATAAAACAATTAAATTGTCATAGAGAATATATACTTAAAATTGTGTTAAAATATTTCAAACAATTGGCTCTTACATTCACAGAATAATATACAAATTAATTCTCATAAACATTAGAATTTAGTCAAGAGAGTCCATTATCCACTATCCCCTTAAATTGTTGCAAGAATCAGCCAACACATTTCAATATGAAAACATGGTAGATAGAAAAGTTCAAAATTAGATAAAACATTCTTTATTTTTTGAAGGTGTATTATTTTGTTTTTGCACAGCTAGAAAGGAATTCCTGAGACTGGGTAATTTACAAAGAAAATCAACTTAATTGGCTCACAGTTCTGCAGGCTGAACAGGAAGCATGGTGCTTGCATATGCTCCTGGTGTGGCCTTAAGAAGATAACAACTATGGTGGAAGGTAAAGGGGGAGGAGCAGGATAACATAGCGACAGCAGAAGCAAGAGAGAGGGAGGAGGTGCCGCACTCTTACACATCCAGATCTTGTGTGAACTCAGAATGCGAACTCACTCTAGGAGGGCACCAAGTCATTCACGAGAAATTTGACACCATCAGTCAAACAACTATCCCTAGGCCTCACAATCAAAACTGAGATCACATTTCAACATGAGATTTGGAGTGGATCAAACCCTGTCATCAGGTGATATACCTTTAAATGAAAAATTCATACAGAAGAAAATGCTGGTACATATGCTCTTATTCAAAAGTAACAACTATTAGATTCAAAATAATTTAAAATATATTTGTTCTTTTTCTGAAAATGGTATCAGAATATATAACAAATTAATTTAACATGTGCTACATATTTTAATTTAAAATTTATTTAGTTTCTTAGGTTATTTTATTGTTATGCGAACCATTAAATATGTGAAAAAATTATTTTACTGTTAATATGTGAACATATTTATTTTCTTATTAATTTATTAATTGTTATTTTATTATTTTATTGGTAATATGTGAACCATTAAATATGGTTCCATTAAAGTTCTTAAGGAATGTTAGTTACTCTTTATGAACTTCAAAATTGGTTCATTTAGTTTTATAAAACTTCCTGTTTTAAAATATGGTTCACATATTTAATGGTTCACATATTAACAATAAAACAATTAACATAAAAGTCATGAGAACTGTCCAGGAATTCTTAGACAGAAAGCTACAAACTTTACTAAGGAACACAACAGTTATCTGAACATCTGGATCGTTTATATTACTCAATTGAAAGGATAAGTCTGACAATAATTTTTAACAGTAAGAATAGCTAACATTTATTGAGTTTGTGTTCTATGGTAGAAACTAAACTCCATGCCTTACATCAATTAATGCATATATTACTCTCAGTAATCCTATGAAGGAAGTGTTAATGTAATCCCTAATATGAGAAAATGCTGATACAGAACAAGCTGAGTTAACCTGTTCCTTTCACATATCTAGAGAAAGATGGATAAAGCATTCAAGCACATTCAGATGAAATTAGACACTGCACAGTTATTTTCTAAATTTATCTAAAATTTCACCAAATTTAAAACAGGAAGTTTTATAAAACTAAATGAACCAATTTTAAAGTTCATATAGAGTGACATTCCTTAAGAACTTTAATATGTCCAAGTAAAAGGGATAGATTGCTTCTTTTCCGTATAGGTTCGAATGAAGAAATAAAAAATTGTACATTAAAGAGCAGGAATCATGCCCCAGAAAAAGAAGAATAGTCAATAAAAACAATAAAAAATATGTTAATAGAATTATTTGGAAAAATTTCTTATCTCATATTTTGAACTAACAATATGAGGTATAAAAACACAAATTACAGAGTAGCCAAATTTTAAAAATTAAAGAAATTACACATAAATATATTTTTAAAAGGAAGGCAGTTCTAGGCACCTGAAATGCAGAAATAATTTAAAAAATCATAAACACATACCATCAGTCAAGTTCTTTCTTTCTTTCTTTTTTTTTTTTTGAGAGGGAATCTTGCTCTGTCGCCCAGGCTGGAGTGCAGTGGCGTGATCTCGGCTCACTGCAAGCTCCGCCTCCCCGCTTCACGCCATTCTCCTGCCTCAGCCTCTCCAGTAGCTGGGACAACAGGCGCCCACCACCATGCCCGGCTAATTTTTTGTATTTTTAGTAGAGACGGAGTTTCACTGTGTTAACCAGGATGGTCTCGATCTCCTGACCTCGTGATCCGCCTGCCTCGGCCTCCCAAAGTGCTGGGATTACAGGCGTGAGCCACCGTGCCCGGCCTCCATCAGTCAATTTCAAAGAAAAATAAGTAACTATTAATAAATAGAAAACTGTAAAATCCAAATCATCAATTTATAACACCTGTAAAAATATCTTAGTATTCAAATATATATTACCAACAAATACCTATTAGTAACACATGTCAACATGATCAATATTTTACGGACAAAAATTTTGTGAAAAGTGTTTAAAATTATAGTGATAATACATTTTAAGTATATACAGGTTTTTTTATTAATCAGAAAATATATAATATCACAATAAAATACAAAATTTTAAAAATAAGGCATTTTTAACCAAGTAATGTAGAAGTGATAAAAAGAACACTACCAATTTGTGGTAAAGAGAGTAAAGCATTCTCACATATGAAATTGGCATATGTTTCTTGAACTTTAATTGATGAAATATATCAATAACCATAACATGACAAATAATGTTGATATTAAAAATTATTTTTAGTAGTTTTTCTGAATAATGTAATCAAATATGACTTTTGAATATTTTTAGAATTATAGACTCTAATATTCATTAAAATATTTTAAAAATCCTAGCTTTTAAAATATTGGCAGGGCTCTGTCTTCTTTTGCTTTTGAGATACAGAGGAAAGGGAGAGAAAAACAAAAGTAAAAAACAACCACCACCACCAACCAAACAAAAACTGCCATAAATCTAGTTAAGTATGGAGCCCACAGTCCTATATCTCATGTGAAACTTTTTATAAAATTGTATCTTATTAGTATTAGAGCAAGTGTTGCAGCTTTTTCACTACTGTTGTTTGATGCGTGGGAGAAAGTGTTACAGCTCTTTTACTTCCACGGTGGGCAAGCTCCAGGTTCTTGTCCTACAACCAAAAAGAATAAGGCACATGAACACTGAAGAGTAAGGCAGAGTCAAATTTATTCATTTTTGTTTGTTTGTTTGTTTGTTTACTTTGATACAAAGTCTCACTCAGTCACCCAGGCTGGAGTTCAGTGGCACAATCTAGACTCACTGCAGCCTCCACCTCCTGGGTTCAAGCGAGTCTCCTGCCTCAGCTTCCTGAGTAGCTGGTGAGAAGCTAAGCCAGCTGGACTTCCTGGGTCGAGCGTGGACTTGGAGAACTTTTCTGTTACAAGGGGATTGTAAAATGTGCCAATCAGCACTCTGTAAAAACACACCAATCAGTGTTCTGTAGCTAGGAAGAGGTTTGCAAAATGGTCCAATCAGCACTCTGTAAAATGGACCAATCAGCAGGATTCTAAAAGTAACCAATCACAGGTAGTATTGAGAAAAGGGCGTTCTGATAGGACAGAAACAGGACATGGGAGGGGACAAATAAGGGAATAAAAGCTGGCCACCCCAAGCCAGCATGGGGCAACCTACTCAGGTCCCCTTCCACACTGTGGAAGCTTTGTTCTTTGGCTCTTCGCAATAAATCTTGCTGCTGCTCACTCTTTGGGTCTGTGCCTTCTTTAAGAGATGGAACACTCACTGTGAATGTCCCTGGCTCCATTCTTGAAGTCAGCGAGACCACAAATCCACCAGCAGGAACCAACTCTGGACACACTGGAACTACAGGCATGCCACCATGCTCGGCTACTTTTGTATATTTACTAGAGTTGGGGTTTCACCATGTTTTAGCCAGGATAGTCTCGATCTTCTGACCTTGTGATCCACCCACCTTGGCCTCCCAACGTGCGGGGATTACAGGCCTGAGTCACTGCTCCCGGCTGGCACAGTCAAATTTATTAAGCGACAGAAAAGCTCTCAGCAAGGAGACAGGACTGGAAGGAAGGTTGGGAGCTATGGAGCTAAGCTTGAGAGTTTTTTATGGACTCAGAAGGGGTAGGAGTGTGCTGACTGGTCTGCGGGCTGTCTTGGAGAAAGCACCACTCAAAAGAGACACAAGAGTGAAAAGAAACAACTGGAGGCAGAGGTGAAGGCTTGGTCCAGGACCTTGGCCTGGAACCAATCAGGGTCTTAAGTGAAGGCTTGGGAGGGGACCTTGACCCAACCAATCACAGGGAGATATGTATATATAAAATGGGTGAAAAGTAGGGACTAATAGGGAGGAAACATGTGAAATAAGACAGGGGCACACCAAAGGAGAGAGAAGTGTTTCCAAAAGAGGAGTGGAATTGATTTAGCTGGTTTCACAGAGCAGGTGTTTCCATTCAAGGACATGGGCTCTTTCTTAACTGGGGCCTGCAGCTTGATTTTCAGGCTGTCCTTAATTCAAAGGAGCTTTGCTGAGGACCCACCCTAACTTCCTGCCTGACTGATTTCTTCCTTCCTTCTCTCTTACAAGTACTTCCCTAAAATTTACTTCCCAAACTTGAGAACAGCAAGATTCCAGAAACTTACTACAGGTAGGCAAAAGTTTCAAACATTCCAGAATACAGTCAGTAAGAAAAGATTCAACTTTTTTTTTTTTTTAACTAGATTAATGACACATATTACAGATATATGCAGGCACCAGTAAATCATTATATGTGCATTGTAACAGAAGTTAAAGTTGACTGCTTCCTAAAATTAAAATTGCGTTTTGAATCTTGTCTCAGAATCTTATTTGCAATTGTTTTGCTTATTACTATACCTCACGTATTTGGCTAAATGAACATTTTTAGAAAAGACTGGTAATTTTCAGTTCCACAAAATAATTTAAAAATTGCAAAATTCTTTAAAAGTATTTTTATCATTTTAAAACAAAGAAATAAAGAATGTAGATCCAAGATGTAGAAAAGTGCGCATAAATATCCTACAGCCAATACATTTCTCAGTTATCTTCTGGTTACACATAGAAAAGTAGTCAAAAAGATATGGATAACTTCTTTTATCATGAAGTTACCAATGCAATGAAGTAATAAGCTATTAGATCAGTATTTCAACAAACAAAATTTAATTATGAATTTTGAAAACTACTACAAAAAAAATAAGTGAATAATTCTGTGTAGTGTATATGGGATCACTCGTTTCAGTGATTCTCAACCAGGAGTGATTTTGCAAAGACATTTTCGGTTTTTATAACTGTGGCAGGGTATGCTACTAGTATCTCATGAGTAGAGACCAAAATGCTGCTAAACATCTAAAAATTTACAGGACAGATCTCCACATCAAGTACTATCTGGTTCAAAACATGAATAGTTAGAAGTCGTTCCATAATGATGGAATAATGGCATCTGAAAAGCTGGTCATCTATAAAAGCAACAAGAAAGCTGGAAAAGCTTGTCAAAATCACCTTTTCAGATCTAGAAATTAACCAAGGCTTGTGAAAATCCACAGGTTGTTTATTCAAGAAAACTGGCTGCATCTTGTAAGTAAAGCAAGCCTTGTGATGTTTTAACATGCCTTCTTCCCAAACCTTGATCCCCAGCTCTATAGCAGCCCTGAAAACCAAAAGGTTTGTGACTATAGGAGCTATATAAAACAGAAGCCTAGCAGCCAGTGGAAGTGTAAGAATATTTTTTGGAGCTCTAATAAAAAGCCTGAGCTCCTAAAAAAATTGTCATTCTTTTACCTGCCAGAGAAGCTCCATTCACAGGACTTTGCCTTTATTTGACCTAAGAGCTAACTCTGTACAAATAGTTCTAACCTGAGTGTTTGCTGAAAAAAACAGGCAATTGTTTAATATCGTAGCTGCTGGAAGTGATGTTACCAGTTATGTATAATAAGACCAAAATATTAAAAGTGAAAATTAAAAATGAGATGTACATAAGGTGCTTTGCAAAGCTTAAATATGTTCTGAGGGATAGAGAAGGCCATGGACACATACATGTCTGTATATATGCCCAGAAAAGACAAGAAAAAGCTCTGATCTCTCATTTCTAGCTAACACTGAGCTTACTGTGAAAGAAAGAAGTTGAGGCTAAGGCAGAGTT
>NW_020258156.1:0-6719 GCF_003255815.1 Theropithecus gelada
AACTCTGCCTTAGCCTCAACTTCTTTCTTTCACAGTAAGCTCAGTGTTAGCTAGAAATGAGAGATCAGAGCTTTTTCTTGTCTTTTCTGGGCATATATACAGACATGTATGTGTCCATGGCCTTCTCTATCCCTCAGAACATATTTAAGCTTTGCAAAGCACCTTATGTACATCTCATTTTTAATTTTCACTTTTAATATTTTGGTCTTATTATACATAACTGGTAACATCACTTCCAGCAGCTACGATATTAAACAATTGCCTGTTTTTTTCAGCAAACACTCAGGTTAGAACTATTTGTACAGAGTTAGCTCTTAGGTCAAATAAAGGCAAAGTCCTGTGAATGGAGCTTCTCTGGCAGGTAAAAGAATGACAATTTTTTTAGGAGCTCAGGCTTTTTATTAGAGCTCCAAAAAATATTCTTACACTTCCACTGGCTGCTAGGCTTCTGTTTTATATAGCTCCTATAGTCACAAACCTTTTGGTTTTCAGGGCTGCTATAGAGCTGGGGATCAAGGTTTGGGAAGAAGGCATGTTAAAACATCACAAGGCTTGCTTTACTTACAAGATGCAGCCAGTTTTCTTGAATAAACAACCTGTGGATTTTCACAAGCCTTGGTTAATTTCTAGATCTGAAAAGGTGATTTTGACAAGCTTTTCCAGCTTTCTTGTTGCTTTTATAGATGACCAGCTTTTCAGATGCCATTATTCCATCATTATGGAACGACTTCTAACTATTCATGTTTTGAACCAGATAGTACTTGATGTGGAGATCTGTCCTGTAAATTTTTAGATGTTTAGCAGCATTTTGGTCTCTACTCATGAGATACTAGTAGCATACCCTGCCACAGTTATAAAAACCGAAAATGTCTTTGCAAAATCACTCCTGGTTGAGAATCACTGAAACGAGTGATCCCATATACACTACACAGAATTATTCACTTATTTTTTTTGTAGTAGTTTTCAAAATTCATAATTAAATTTTGTTTGTTGAAATACTGATCTAATAGCTTATTACTTCATTGCATTGGTAACTTCATGATAAAAGAAGTTATCCATATCTTTTTGACTACTTTTCTATGTGTAACCAGAAGATAACTGAGAAATGTATTGGCTGTAGGATATTTATGCGCACTTTTCTACATCTTGGATCTACATTCTTTATTTCTTTGTTTTAAAATGATAAAAATACTTTTAAAGAATTTTGCAATTTTTAAATTATTTTGTGGAACTGAAAATTACCAGTCTTTTCTAAAAATGTTCATTTAGCCAAATACGTGAGGTATAGTAATAAGCAAAACAATTGCAAATAAGATTCTGAGACAAGATTCAAAACGCAATTTTAATTTTAGGAAGCAGTCAACTTTAACTTCTGTTACAATGCACATATAATGATTTACTGGTGCCTGCATATATCTGTAATATGTGTCATTAATCTAGTTAAAAAAAAAAAAAAGTTGAATCTTTTCTTACTGACTGTATTCTGGAATGTTTGAAACTTTTGCCTACCTGTAGTAAGTTTCTGGAATCTTGCTGTTCTCAAGTTTGGGAAGTAAATTTTAGGGAAGTACTTGTAAGAGAGAAGGAAGGAAGAAATCAGTCAGGCAGGAAGTTAGGGTGGGTCCTCAGCAAAGCTCCTTTGAATTAAGGACAGCCTGAAAATCAAGCTGCAGGCCCCAGTTAAGAAAGAGCCCATGTCCTTGAATGGAAACACCTGCTCTGTGAAACCAGCTAAATCAATTCCACTCCTCTTTTGGAAACACTTCTCTCTCCTTTGGTGTGCCCCTGTCTTATTTCACATGTTTCCTCCCTATTAGTCCCTACTTTTCACCCATTTTATATATACATATCTCCCTGTGATTGGTTGGGTCAAGGTCCCCTCCCAAGCCTTCACTTAAGACCCTGATTGGTTCCAGGCCAAGGTCCTGGACCAAGCCTTCACCTCTGCCTCCAGTTGTTTCTTTTCACTCTTGTGTCTCTTTTGAGTGGTGCTTTCTCCAAGACAGCCCGCAGACCAGTCAGCACACTCCTACCCCTTCTGAGTCCATAAAAAACTCTCAAGCTTAGCTCCATAGCTCCCAACCTTCCTTCCAGTCCTGTCTCCTTGCTGAGAGCTTTTCTGTCGCTTAATAAATTTGACTGTGCCAGCCGGGAGCAGTGACTCAGGCCTGTAATCCCCGCACGTTGGGAGGCCAAGGTGGGTGGATCACAAGGTCAGAAGATCGAGACTATCCTGGCTAAAACATGGTGAAACCCCAACTCTAGTAAATATACAAAAGTAGCCGAGCATGGTGGCATGCCTGTAGTTCCAGTGTGTCCAGAGTTGGTTCCTGCTGGTGGATTTGTGGTCTCGCTGACTTCAAGAATGGAGCCAGGGACATTCACAGTGAGTGTTCCATCTCTTAAAGAAGGCACAGACCCAAAGAGTGAGCAGCAGCAAGATTTATTGCGAAGAGCCAAAGAACAAAGCTTCCACAGTGTGGAAGGGGACCTGAGTAGGTTGCCCCATGCTGGCTTGGGGTGGCCAGCTTTTATTCCCTTATTTGTCCCCTCCCATGTCCTGTTTCTGTCCTATCAGAACGCCCTTTTCTCAATACTACCTGTGATTGGTTACTTTTAGAATCCTGCTGATTGGTCCATTTTACAGAGTGCTGATTGGACCATTTTGCAAACCTCTTCCTAGCTACAGAACACTGATTGGTGTGTTTTTACAGAGTGCTGATTGGCACATTTTACAATCCCCTTGTAACAGAAAAGTTCTCCAAGTCCACGCTCGACCCAGGAAGTCCAGCTGGCTTAGCTTCTCACCAGCTACTCAGGAAGCTGAGGCAGGAGACTCGCTTGAACCCAGGAGGTGGAGGCTGCAGTGAGTCTAGATTGTGCCACTGAACTCCAGCCTGGGTGACTGAGTGAGACTTTGTATCAAAGTAAACAAACAAACAAACAAACAAAAATGAATAAATTTGACTCTGCCTTACTCTTCAGTGTTCATGTGCCTTATTCTTTTTGGTTGTAGGACAAGAACCTGGAGCTTGCCCACCGTGGAAGTAAAAGAGCTGTAACACTTTCTCCCACGCATCAAACAACAGTAGTGAAAAAGCTGCAACACTTGCTCTAATACTAATAAGATACAATTTTATAAAAAGTTTCACATGAGATATAGGACTGTGGGCTCCATACTTAACTAGATTTATGGCAGTTTTTGTTTGGTTGGTGGTGGTGGTTGTTTTTTACTTTTGTTTTTCTCTCCCTTTCCTCTGTATCTCAAAAGCAAAAGAAGACAGAGCCCTGCCAATATTTTAAAAGCTAGGATTTTTAAAATATTTTAATGAATATTAGAGTCTATAATTCTAAAAATATTCAAAAGTCATATTTGATTACATTATTCAGAAAAACTACTAAAAATAATTTTTAATATCAACATTATTTGTCATGTTATGGTTATTGATATATTTCATCAATTAAAGTTCAAGAAACATATGCCAATTTCATATGTGAGAATGCTTTACTCTCTTTACCACAAATTGGTAGTGTTCTTTTTATCACTTCTACATTACTTGGTTAAAAATGCCTTATTTTTAAAATTTTGTATTTTATTGTGATATTATATATTTTCTGATTAATAAAAAAACCTGTATATACTTAAAATGTATTATCACTATAATTTTAAACACTTTTCACAAAATTTTTGTCCGTAAAATATTGATCATGTTGACATGTGTTACTAATAGGTATTTGTTGGTAATATATATTTGAATACTAAGATATTTTTACAGGTGTTATAAATTGATGATTTGGATTTTACAGTTTTCTATTTATTAATAGTTACTTATTTTTCTTTGAAATTGACTGATGGAGGCCGGGCACGGTGGCTCACGCCTGTAATCCCAGCACTTTGGGAGGCCGAGGCAGGCGGATCACGAGGTCAGGAGATCGAGACCATCCTGGTTAACACAGTGAAACTCCGTCTCTACTAAAAATACAAAAAATTAGCCGGGCATGGTGGTGGGCGCCTGTTGTCCCAGCTACTGGAGAGGCTGAGGCAGGAGAATGGCGTGAAGCGGGGAGGCGGAGCTTGCAGTGAGCCGAGATCACGCCACTGCACTCCAGCCTGGGCGACAGAGCAAGATTCCCTCTCAAAAAAAAAAAAAGAAAGAAAGAAAGAACTTGACTGATGGTATGTGTTTATGATTTTTTAAATTATTTCTGCATTTCAGGTGCCTAGAACTGCCTTCCTTTTAAAAATATATTTATGTGTAATTTCTTTAATTTTTAAAATTTGGCTACTCTGTAATTTGTGTTTTTATACCTCATATTGTTAGTTCAAAATATGAGATAAGAAATTTTTCCAAATAATTCTATTAACATATTTTTTATTGTTTTTATTGACTATTCTTCTTTTTCTGGGGCATGATTCCTGCTCTTTAATGTACAATTTTTTATTTCTTCATTCGAACCTATACGGAAAAGAAGCAATCTATCCCTTTTACTTGGACATATTAAAGTTCTTAAGGAATGTCACTCTATATGAACTTTAAAATTGGTTCATTTAGTTTTATAAAACTTCCTGTTTTAAATTTGGTGAAATTTTAGATAAATTTAGAAAATAACTGTGCAGTGTCTAATTTCATCTGAATGTGCTTGAATGCTTTATCCATCTTTCTCTAGATATGTGAAAGGAACAGGTTAACTCAGCTTGTTCTGTATCAGCATTTTCTCATATTAGGGATTACATTAACACTTCCTTCATAGGATTACTGAGAGTAATATATGCATTAATTGATGTAAGGCATGGAGTTTAGTTTCTACCATAGAACACAAACTCAATAAATGTTAGCTATTCTTACTGTTAAAAATTATTGTCAGACTTATCCTTTCAATTGAGTAATATAAACGATCCAGATGTTCAGATAACTGTTGTGTTCCTTAGTAAAGTTTGTAGCTTTCTGTCTAAGAATTCCTGGACAGTTCTCATGACTTTTATGTTAATTGTTTTATTGTTAATATGTGAACCATTAAATATGTGAACCATATTTTAAAACAGGAAGTTTTATAAAACTAAATGAACCAATTTTGAAGTTCATAAAGAGTAACTAACATTCCTTAAGAACTTTAATGGAACCATATTTAATGGTTCACATATTACCAATAAAATAATAAAATAACAATTAATAAATTAATAAGAAAATAAATATGTTCACATATTAACAGTAAAATAATTTTTTCACATATTTAATGGTTCGCATAACAATAAAATAACCTAAGAAACTAAATAAATTTTAAATTAAAATATGTAGCACATGTTAAATTAATTTGTTATATATTCTGATACCATTTTCAGAAAAAGAACAAATATATTTTAAATTATTTTGAATCTAATAGTTGTTACTTTTGAATAAGAGCATATGTACCAGCATTTTCTTCTGTATGAATTTTTCATTTAAAGGTATATCACCTGATGACAGGGTTTGATCCACTCCAAATCTCATGTTGAAATGTGATCTCAGTTTTGATTGTGAGGCCTAGGGATAGTTGTTTGACTGATGGTGTCAAATTTCTCGTGAATGACTTGGTGCCCTCCTAGAGTGAGTTCGCATTCTGAGTTCACACAAGATCTGGATGTGTAAGAGTGCGGCACCTCCTCCCTCTCTCTTGCTTCTGCTGTCGCTATGTTATCCTGCTCCTCCCCCTTTACCTTCCACCATAGTTGTTATCTTCTTAAGGCCACACCAGGAGCATATGCAAGCACCATGCTTCCTGTTCAGCCTGCAGAACTGTGAGCCAATTAAGTTGATTTTCTTTGTAAATTACCCAGTCTCAGGAATTCCTTTCTAGCTGTGCAAAAACAAAATAATACACCTTCAAAAAATAAAGAATGTTTTATCTAATTTTGAACTTTTCTATCTACCATGTTTTCATATTGAAATGTGTTGGCTGATTCTTGCAACAATTTAAGGGGATAGTGGATAATGGACTCTCTTGACTAAATTCTAATGTTTATGAGAATTAATTTGTATATTATTCTGTGAATGTAAGAGCCAATTGTTTGAAATATTTTAACACAATTTTAAGTATATATTCTCTATGACAATTTAATTGTTTTATAAATTTCTACAACAATTTATTCATACAGTTTTTAGTTTATTTTTGACATATTTTGATACTTTCCAAATTTTATGCTTTGAAATTAGAGGTAGGAGGAACTTACATGTATTGTGAGCTCACTACACAAGAGGCAATGTTTAAGCCTATTATTCACACTGTAGTATGTAATCCTGAGGAACATATAAATATAATTTTCTCCATTTTGATTATGAAGAAATTGAGCCACAGGTAATGCAACTTTCTCATGGTAACATATTAAGTGGTGCAACCAAGATTTGATCACCCATAGTTGGATTCTAGCGCCATTATACTATGCAGTATGTAAGTGTGAACATTAAATGTTCATTCTTTCATTTAACAAATGGTTAATAATATATTTTACATTAATAAGGAATAGTACAATATACAATTGACACCAAAAATGAATGTTTTCACCTTCTTTAATGGGTTTAGTTTCTAACAGTTTCACTCTATGAACACATCAAGTCAGATTGTAGGAGAAAAAGAAATGAGACTGAAACTTCCAGGCTAGAGAAACTGGTACAGTTTCTATCCTGGTTTTTTTTTTTTTTTTGTACAGTTTCTATCCTGGTTGTTTTCTATATTGCAAAAAT
>NW_020258157.1:0-6718 GCF_003255815.1 Theropithecus gelada
TGCACGTTATGCACATGTACCCTAGAACTTAAAGTATAATAATAATAATAAAAAAATACATTATAAATCTGTTTTCATTTAGTGCACATTCTTTAATAATGTCATTTTAGAGCTTCCTAGGTATTTTATTGTCTGGACATTAAATAATTTTTAACAATTAAAAAAAAAAAAAAACCAGATCATTTCCCTCAGCCCGCATGATTCCATCCCCAAACAGTCAGCAGTACCCATTTTTTAATCCTGTGCCCCTCAAACTATCCTTGAAAATCTCTAACCCCTGATCCACTAGGGAGGCTGATTTGAATAATAATAAACCTCTCTTCTCCTGTTTGGCAGACTTGGACTCATTAAAATCTTTCTTTACTCCAAATCACCATCTGGATAAATTGGTTTTGTTTGTGCAGGAGGCCAGAAGAACTTGTCTGGGAAATATAAGAATGGATGGAGGAGTTGTCTATCCCTGTCCCACGGTCTTGTCCACAGAACAGCCTCACAAGGGGACAGAGCCCTGGATGGGGATACAGTGGAAACTCTTTCTCTTATTGACCTGGGGACATTGGCTCGAGATGAAGCGTGGCAGGAGTGGAAACTGCAGGTGATTTCTTGCCTTTCCTATTTCCTGGGAGGTGGGCAACGCCACAGTGTTAGCAGGAAGGGAACAGAACCGTCAGCGTAGTTAGAAGGAGTGTCTGGGGAAAGCCAAGGAGTGGAGGAAGAAGCTGTGCAGGACAGGGCTTGCCAGTTAGAATGAAGTGGGAGGAAAATGAGGGACACAGAGAAGCAGAGAGAGGCAGAGACAGCATGGCAGTGAACAGTGGGGCCTACAGTGACTTCGGAGACCCCAGGGACCAGGTGCCCCAGTTCAACAGTCCAGGATGAGGGAGCCCTGAAAACCCTCCAGTGGCCAAAGAGCTTCAGAGTTATAGGAGGTGGGGTGGCATTAGGGGCAAGAGGTAGTGGGGGGATGAAACATGCTTGTCAGCATCTGAAGGACAAGGGACAGGTGTGACTAGAATCTCCTAGAATTCTGCATCCAAGATCCAGTCTCTAAAGAGGTTATGGATCATTCGTTTCTTCATTCAATTCCTTCATTTGTTATGTGAGAGCTCCTGAGTGTGTGTCTCTCACTGGGCCTGTGCTGGTGCGGGGTGTGAGTGGGGAAAGAAAACAAAGTCCTCTCCTTTATCCTGTTATGCCAGTGACATGGACACTTTTGGAAATACAGGATTTCAGGTTCAGTGATAGGGGTTAAGATCTGAGGGGGAGGCCTGGACATATTTTGCACTGACTCTAACAGTTGAGGCAGGTGATTTAATTCTTGAGTACAGACTAATCAGCTGACCATTTGCTCTCACTCCTCTGAGGTTTGGATGCCTAAGAATAGAGGATTTGAGCCAATAAATGACTATGTGTCCTTCGAACCCAATAATTTCTCACTTCTGGTGTAGGAGAGGATGGATCTGTAGCTGCAGACAGACCTCATGTGACCCTGATCTGCCTTTTGTGTTTGTGTGACTCTGGTTCAGTGACTGTGCCTTCCTGTGCCTCAGTTTTCTCTCAGTCAAATAAGCTAAATGGCAAATGGACTGTCGCTTTTCATGCTATCTGTGAATACATTGTAAATTCTTCACAGTCACCTGACCTAATGCTTGGCACAGTGGAGGTGTTCACACAAACAGCATTTATTATCATTCACTTCCATGAGAGAGCACCTTTAGGTCAGATCCCTGTGGACAAACCCCTGCCAGGTACATTTTCTGTCTTCTGTTTCTACTTCTGGGGACATTAGAGTTACTATGGAGTGTCCTAAGCCTCACAAGACAGTTGGCTGATGGTCTGCAAAGCTTGTCTTTCTGTCCTCTCCACTCTGAGTCTCAGGTGAAGAAAGCTCTGTCCTTGCCCAGATGAGGCTCTGAGGGCTGAGCCCTGGCTGGTGAGCAGCTCCAGGAGACACAGTCCTCAGACAGCTGGTAAATCCTTGGTCCCAGTAAGCCCTGCCACAACCCAGCCCTGGCACAGGCTCCTCAGCTTTATCTCGAGTAAGGACTTAGGGACAGGGGTCTGGGGTTGAGGCCTCTAGGACTGAGCTTCTCTGAGAGTTTCTCAGGGGGCCTCTTAGGCAAAGCCCTACTCACTTCTCCAGGGTCTTTCTCAGGGTCAAGTTCATGAAGAGGGCATGAGGTGCTTGGCTGAGGCTGATCTCCTCCTGCTGAACACCCCCCACCCCATCAGACTGTCCTTCCTGTGCAGCAAGTGTCTGCAGGGTCTGGAGGCAGGAAAGGAATTCTGATCTGTTGAAGTTTGTCTCCTCTGTGTGTGTCCTGCACTAAATGCTGAAACCCCAACATGGGACATAATGCAGAGAGGGACACAGGCGCAGTGTAGGCCTGACCATCCTGTCTGTGCAAAGTAGAAGTGACCCCCGCCCCCCAACACCGAGGGATCATGTGGAATCACTCACCGTATAAGGTGAAATGTCCAGTTACTCCTTTAGTGGTATCACCTCGCTGTATGATTTCTATGGTGTAGGATCCTGTGTCCTTCTGGGTGACATTCTGGATCAGCAGGGATGCATTGGAATATACTGTTTCTCGTCCACTGTATGCAGGCCCAAATACAATCATTTCAGTGTCTATTACATATGATGTAATGTAATGGTGGAGGTCTGTTATTTGCCCTTTGTACCAGCTGTAGCCAGTAGGATTCTGGGGCAAATTGTGGACAAGTAGAAGAACATCCTTCCCCTCAGAAACCTCGGTTGGCTGAGCTTCAATCGTGACTTGACCCGTGGTAGGTGGGTTCCAGATGATTAAAAGTGATACTAGGAGGTGGAGAGAGTATCAGTCAATATTGAGACCTATGTATTGGGGTGAAAAATGGGGCCCTGGGACCTGAGAAGATCTCTTCAATCATCAGCCTTGAAAACACACACACACACCCACACACACCCCTTTTCTGTGTGTGTGTGTTTGTGTGTGTGTCTCAAACTGTCTTATTGTGTCAAGGTCAGCAGTATGACCCTCATTCCTTCAACACTTCCGACCTTGGCACTTTTCTGTTTGGAATCCTCTTCCCCAGGGGTCTGCACAGCTCCCTCCACACTGCCCTCAGGTCCTGCTCACATCAGGGCATCCTTAGACTTCTTTCCTGACACCTCCTTCAGAGACCCTGGATCTTCCATTTCTGACCTTTTTCTGCTCTGCTCCCCCCGGAGCTCTGGTCAACATCTGACCTCACATTCTAGATCTCTTTGCATGTCTGTCTATCTTGCTTCCCATGAGAGCATGTGTTCCCCTAGGACTGGGACTTTTGATCTTGGTTGCACCCCAGAGCCTCGGATAGGTGGCAGACTCCTGTACATGTGAGAGTTCCCAGGGCCCTCCATGCCCAGTGTTTCTTTCTTCTCTTTCCCCAATTGTTGAGGTTTTTGGCTGAGGACAGTGTTTCATGCCCTGCTTATATTTTCATTTGAAGTGCCATCTGATAATAGTTATTATTATCATTTTTCAAAAAGTGGTGGCCAGTGATAATTAACCAGGAAAACAGAACACTTGAGATTTTCCTACCTCTTACCAATTCCAGTTCAATGTGATTTTCCTGTTTTGACCCCTGTCACTCTCGGGTATATGTTCCCCTATGCAGGCTCCAACAGAACCTTCTTTCCTGTATTTTTTTTTCTTTTTTTTTTTTTGTGAGATGGAGTCTCATATGGTCACCCAGGCTGGCATGCAGTGGCGCAATCTCCGCTCACTGCAACCTCTGTCTCCCGGGTTCATGCAAATCTCCTGCCTCAGCCTCCCAAGTAGCTAGGATTACAGGAGCACACCACCACACCTGGTTAATTTTTTGTATTTTTAGTAGAGACGGGGCTTCCCTGTGTTGAGCAGACTAGTCTTGAACTCCTGACCTCATGATCCACCCACCTCAGCCTCCCAAAGTGCTGACTCCTTTTACTTTTTAGAACCCCACCCTCTCCAGGAGACCCCATCCAATAATTCTGCTTCCTCCTCCTGTCCTCTCCCAGGAAGTTCTCTCCTCACCTGTGAGCAGGAGCTCCTTCCAGCTGATGTGCAGTGTGCAGGGAGGGGCTGAGGGTGCCCCCATGGTCTGTGCTGCCTGTGTGTTCTCCGTGGAGATGAGCCTGGGATCCAGAATCTTTCTGAGCACGACTGTCAGCTGTGCTGTCCTTCCTCCTTCTGTGCTGAGCCTCTTCCCGCGGCAGGAGCACTTCTCCGGCTCATGGGTGGAGTCTGTGCCCAGGGCACCTCTCTGTCCCCGCCCCTCTCAGTCCTGCCTCCTTGTCCCTCCTTCTCTTTTACCTTTTGTCTGTGTGTCACGTCCCTGGGAATTGTGGAGGCCTCTGCCTTTTTCAGCAGTGATTCTGTCAACAAACCTCGATACACACTATGTGCAGAAACACAAACACACACACAAAAGAGACACACACAGACACACACGGTCACACATATACCCTGTAGGTTGGGCAAGCACAGTCCTGCACCTCAGCCTCCTGCTGTCCCCATGGGTCTGGTTTGGGGTGCACATTTGTGCCCTTTGCCCTCTTTCATCCCCATCTAGCTCTCCCCTTCAGTGCAGGAGGCTGGAGCTGCACCAGGCCCCTATCACAGGGATACCCCATTGTGCTGTGGGTGAGCTGTGTGTTGCCTGGTGACAGGGACCCTTCCTTTCTCTAATTGTGTCTAGCTTGACTGCAGCTTCCAAGGATGGACATTTAGGACCTGGGGGTCCCACAGGAAACTGTCCTTCCTGGAGGTGTGCAGGGTGAATCTCTCATGCCTCTTGGGAGGAGAGGCCTGTGCTGGTTGCTCAGTGAGGGCTGTGAGTCCTATGGTCAAAGGACAGTTCTCAGTCACTCTATTGCTCCCTGGGGACTGGTGGCTGAGCTGGGGCTCAGGGTTTCTCATTTCTTCCTGACCATCTTTTGTGTCCTCTCTTCTGTGCCCAGCTGACTGTACTGTGGTCAGCACAGTACACTTCCCCATGGTGGTGCAGGAGGAAGTGGGAAGTTACCCAGGAACCCCGTGGAACATGGCTCGTTGAGACACAGGAAGGGGAGCCTGGGACAGAGCAGGGGTTTAGAGCTGGAGAGATTCATCCCGACTCACTCTGTGGTCATGATGGGCTCAGCCCTGCATGTGCTGACATACCCAGGGGTCTATCCTGAGGGTTTTGAATTGGCCAAGTTGCTCTCTGTAGAGGAGGAACAGACAGTCGCCAGAGATTCTGTTTGGAGGGACGTTGGTCACCCCTGAGAGGGCAGGTGAGGGTGAGTTGTGTTATGGGAGCAAAGAACAATAATACCCCCTTCTCCTGGCAGGGACACAGGAGAGGTCTGTCTTCCCAAGGGACAGACGGGGGTAGGCGGCCACATCCTGGACGGTGCCTGTGTGTGACCATCACACACGCCCCACGGGGTGCAGCAGGCAGACAGGTCACGGGGTGCCTGACTGATTCCCGGGGAGGCTGTGGGCCCTCAGGCAGCCGCTGTTCTGTGTCAGCGCTAGGCTTGGCCTGGGATGCCCCACAGAACAGGACAGATGGAGCACGGGTGGGCATTTAGGGAGCAGTGACAGAAAGAGTTGATGAGGATGGAGGGAGGTCACGAGGGGAAAGCGTGCAATGTGGCTTCGTGTGCACCATCGCTGCCCTGGGAGATGTCTTTTTAGCTGAGCCCAGGGAAGGAGCAAGCCTGTGGGGCAGGAGCTGCCTGCAGAGGGAGTGGTGTTAGATTGGCGGCCGCCAGGCCTGGGAGGAGCTGACAGAGTCCATGTGGGGAGCATGGAGGACGTTGAGGTCTTGGGCCGAGGTGACCCTGGTGAGGGTGGACCCTGCTTGGCTATGGGTTCTGCTGAGGGACGTCGGCCTCCCCTGGGAAGGCTCCAGGCTGGAGGGACTCTGCCGCCCTCTGGTGGACTGGAAGGGAAGTGTGGGTGGCCGAAGTCCCTGCCAGGCTGTGTGTTTTATTCCACAAGGATCTGCACATTTCACTCGAGGTCACACATATGTTATATTACAGCTCCATCACCTTCCAGCCCCGTGAGTCCCATTCTCTGTGGCTCCACGTTCACTGTTCTCCGTCTTTCACAATCGGATGTCTCGAACGCAGATTTTTGTCACCTTCTGTGAGTTTGTGTGTGTGTGCAGTAGGCGGCACTGTGTATACCCTGGGGACAGTGATGTCTGGGGCTGAGCACTGCACATGGGCTTGGGAGCTTCCAGCTAACTTGATTGAAAAAGTGATATGTTTCATGGAAAACACTGGGTCAGATGATGTATTCACGGGCTTTAGCTGCTATAACAAACAACTTAGCCTCGGTGAATTAAATAATAGAAATCGATTTTTCACAGTTCTGTGAATTACGTGCTATTTTAACCACTTTAAAATGTGCAATCAAGTGGAATTAACCACATACACAGTGTTAAGTTCCCATCAACACTGTTTTTCATAGAAAATTTTTGTCATTTTAAACTGAAACTTTGTATCATTGAAACAATAATAACTCCCTGTATTTTCCACCCTAGACCTTGATCATCTCTACTCTATCTCTATGAATTTGCCTATTCTAGATGGTTCATGTAAATGGAATTATATATATATATGTTATTTAGTTTCTGACATATTTCACTTAGCATAGTGTTTCCAAAGTCCATGTATATTCCAGCGGATGTGAGAGCTTCCTTCCTTTTTATGGCAGAT
>NW_020258158.1:0-6718 GCF_003255815.1 Theropithecus gelada
TAAATAAATTTAAAAAAATAAATAAATAAAATGAGAAACTCAAAAAAAGAAAGAAAAAGAAAAACAAAGTTCTTTAGGTCAAAAGCAAATAATTTCAGACAGAAATTCCAATACACACAAACAAATCAATAAGGATAGTTAAGTAGATAATTATGAGTAAGTATAATTAAAACTTTTTATTCTAATTTTTTATCTTAACAAAGTAAAATGTTATATATTGAATAAGATCTTGAAATCGATGAAAGACAATGAAGTCAAACTGTCTAAAGTGAAATAATACTGAAAACAGCAAGATAACATTTCATGCAACAACAGTAGAATATTGGGTATTGCTGGGTGAAATGTTTTTGAATTGAATAGAATCCAATCCCTTCGTTTTCTAGGTGGGGAAACCAGAAGTCATAAGAGAAGAAAGGATTTCTCCAAGGTCTCACAGTGAGTTGGTTCCAAATCCCAGACCATTATTTGGGTCGTAACCCTGTTCTCTTCCCTTTCCATTGTGCCAGATTTTGAACTACTGTAACAAAGAATAGGACAGTGCATTTAAGTCATCCACTTAGGTATATTCCCAAATTTCTCTAATCAGAGGACCAAATGTTTACTTAATCTTGGACCCAGCGTTATTTCAAAAGGTGAAATATTTTAATGAATAAATGCAATTTCTTAAAATATACATCAACATTAAAGAGCTGCATAGAGCTCATTTTAAAAATTAGAGTGTAATATTATAGAACAAATTTTCTTCCTGCCATCCTCTTATGATTTTTAGAACTCATAGAATTTCAGGATTGAAAGAAAGAAGATTTCAAGATTAAATTTAGGCATATTTTCTTGCTTCATATGAGAATATCAGAGCACATAACTTTCCAGCATCTATTTGAACACTTTCCAGAGTCAGGGAGCTCAATTCCTCTCACAAAGCAAACAATTTCTTCCTTGAATCTCTGTAATCATTGTAAAAACCTTTTGTACCACCAGCTGAACTCTGCCTCTGTATACTGTACTCAGACATCCAAAGGGAAAACAAATACACCTCTCTGAATTCAGTCAAGTCTCTGATCAAGACCATTCAAACTGTCTTATATATTAGATTAAAGCAGAATAAGAACATGTTAGCAATTTTTTCTATGTGCTCATGTTGCTGGCTCCCAAAAAACAAAGCCTTTTAGGATTGATAAATGTAATTATTCAACAGCTTTCAAAAGTGTCTCAAAAAGCATAATTTTATATTTCTAGTACTGTGTACCTTGGTGAACGCTAATTTAGGAATCTTAAGTCTACCAGCAGACATTTTATGAGTTCACCCGAGGAAGTGAAGTAGTTATTTGAGTATATTTTACTAGCTTTCTGTCCTATAGTGTTGATTCACTGATTCAAATTATCTATCAGAATTTTTTTTCTAAAATATATAAATATTTATATTCTCTCAGTCCTTTACATGAAGCCAATGCATTGATATTGTCAGAGCATCTAATAAAGTGTCCTAGTGCAGTAGCAAGTCCATTTCTATGCCTGTTCTCAAACCTTCCCTCTGTGCACCTGGTTCTTGCCTCTTGGATTCTCTCACTACCTTGGCCCCATCCATGTTCTAACTCTTGCTACTTACCTCATTATCTCCCTGTGAATGACCCATTTGCCCCAGCTTTTCCAGCTTTTGGATCTCAGCCTTCTTGTTGTTCATCTCTTGAACTTTCCCAGATTATAGGTTTTGATATACATACATATGCTCTATTCTTATCTGCTCCATTCCTCTGGGCCCACACAGGCCCAGGCCAGAACCCCATTCTGTGTTGAGTCCCTTCCTCACACAATTCGGAGTGGACTATTACAAAAATCTTTTTCTATAGCTGAGTCATTTCTTATGCATGCCCTCACAAAAGAAGCATTAGGTACCTACTGCATGCAAGGCCATTCATTAGGGACAGAAAGAGACATCCAAGTGAATTAACCATCATTCCTTTCATCAATGGCATAAAAGTCCAGTAATAATTTTATGACATCTTACTGAACCTACGACTGTCTGACTCCAGACATCAGTTCAGTTCAAAGAGCAGCTTCCTTTAAATGGAGCTACCAATATTTGAGAATAGTGGAATGTTTAAGAATATGGACTTTGGAATCAGACACATTTGGGTGCAAATTCCAGCTCTGACATTTACCAATTTTGTGACCTCATCTATAAAATGGGATGTATTCATGTCTCTGCCTTTTGGGCTAAGATCAAATGTAAAATGGGATATAGAAAAAATACATCTTATGAAATTATTTCAAGGATATATGCAATAATGTGTTTAAAGAGCTTACCATAGTGCTTGAAGCTCAGCAAACACTTAATAAAAGACAGCTAATTTGATACTTGCTCTATTTGAGAGAAATGTGGTGAATATTAAGATAACATATAGGAAAGAGCTTTACAAATGAAAAACCAAGTTTTGGCCTATGATTCAATAATAAATTGTACAAAAAGATAGCTATGTTACCATGCTTAGGAGGACATGCGGTGGTTCATCCTTGCTAGGCTTCTGTGAAGGAGAAGTAAAGGATAAAAATGCAAACTACTATTACTAGCTTTAATGAGGAAGAAAGTCCTGGGGCACCATTAGATAGCAGCAGGCTAAGGGGTGAGAAAGAATGTCATGTATTATGTCTATACTATATGGTAGGTGCAACTGCTGATTTGACCCATGAGAAATCTGAACTTGGAAATGTAACTAGCAGTCATGGTCACTGGTATAATACGGCTTTAGCATTGGACAGGCATTAGGGAGTGTACTACATTTAATTCAATGTGACAGACAGATTATTACACTATCCAAGATGAATCTTAGGATTTCTCCCCAGTTCCTGGGCCTGTGTTTCCTCTCTTCTCTGAACTTCTCTGACTATCTTGCCCAGTGCAGCCCTCTCTCTTTCTCTCTCCTCTGTGTTACTCTGCCTCTCATATTTCTCTGCCTCACTGTAGAAACAGTAGACTGGTTAAACTGTCTCACTGTGAGAAGCATGGGGAAATGGGAGAAAAACGGGTGTGAGGAAATCACTCTGGAAACCTTCCATGTCTCGAGACTCACCAATAATAGCCAAATCTCTCATCTGTCCTGCCAGTCCACATACTCATATTCTGACTGGTCTGAAAGAATTCATTTTACTGTGAACTCTTGATCAACAATAAAATTCTTTGGAAACAGGCTAATGTTATAAATATGTAAATGATTATCTAATAAAACTTTCACTCACATTTGACTTCTACTATAGTTCCCCATTTATGAGTTTGTAAAATCCTCATATTATTAACATGAGACTGTGGCCAGATGGATGTGTATGTAAGTGTGCGTGTGTGTGTGTGTCTTTCATTATTGTTCATATTTGACAGCTAAGTAAAGTGAGGCCCAGAAATCAGTTTGACACACTCACACAGCTTAGCAAGTTGTAGAGCTAGCTCCTTTCTTTGTATCAACATTTCTATTTTATTACTTATATACATTTAGTCATCCTTAACCAAACCGATAACTTTCTCCTGTTCTTCAAGCTATACATTTGCTTGCCTAAAAAGGTACCTGAGAGATGAAATAAAATCTGAATGCATCTTACATGCAGGAGAAAGAGAGTCTTGCTTTCTAAATACAATTTACCTCCCTCCTTCTGGGCAAGATTCTTTTGAGACATCTGAATATTCACCCTTCCATTTTATTTTTAATCATGTTACTTCCCTACTCCCACCTCATTGTGAAAGCAAGAGGTTGGGAAGCAAAAAAGAAGGTTTCAGTCTAAGTCCTTCTCTTCCTATCCCGTTCAATATGGTATATTTAAATTAAAGCATCATCAGTTGTGGTCAAACATAAGGTACACTGACTTAACAAATAATGGCCCAAGCTTAGGACCAAAATTGTGTGTGTGTCATCTCTTGGCGTAATGAGAAACACTAACAAGAATGTTTTGGCAATTACTAAAAACATTTTTATTTCCCTGGGAAACAAATCTCCAGCTTTGCTTTGTAGTACTTTTCAATCTGTACACTGTTTTGAAGTGTTGCTGTTCACAGAAGAACATCTGTGCCTTGAGTTCTTTGTTGCTTCCGCATATTTCAGACAAAGTCAAGACTGCATGGTCTGTCTAGAGTAGCATGGGTATCGTCTTCAATAAGTTTTCTTATGCAGTCTTTTCAGCAAATGTCCCAGGCCGCAGAAGACTATCAGTCAAAACTAAAATTAAGTCTTGCAACCAATAGCAATGTAAGTCCTTGACCCCTCTTTCCACTCTAACAATTCATAATTTAATCGACAAATGGTTGCTCAGGAATTGCCAGTCCAACTTTCTGCTAGTTAAGGGAGTCACAGAAAGGTGAAATTAAACTCTATAGACAGATTGAGGACTCACAAGGCGCCAAGAAGTTTTGTACTTACCACCTTTAAGGAAAAAGCTATTAAGGAAGGTAGTAACAAGAAGAGCTGCCATTTATGGAGTGCTTAATACACACACCAAGCTCTCTGATAAGCATTATGTATGTATTTAATCCTCACTGCTTGAAAAAGTGATATAACTTAATTTTACACAACTATTAAGCCGCAGAGAGAAAGGGGACTCAAACCTAATTCTGTCCAATACCAAAGTCTGTTCTCAAACACTTAGCAAAACTGCTTCCCCATTTCATAGATGAAGAGGAAAACTACAGTTTGAAGATGGTAAGCAGCTTACTCAAAGTCACAAAGGAGATAGAGCTGATGTTGAGCAGACTGTTGCCAAAGTGCATGCTAACACCTTGCTTTCTGTTGCGTGACTTTCAATGTTAGAGTATTTAGTCAGCTAAAGTAATCACTACTCACACATCCCTCAAGTAACAAAATTCTTTATAAAACTGAGCTCAACCAAAAGAGAAAAGGTGGCTCTTGCTAACAGATTTATTTTTGTATATGATGTGATTTTTATATTTCTGATGTTCAGCTTTACTATAAAATTGGTTGACTCCCTTGAGAAGTTTGACTGTGAAGTATGAAATGATGTGCCATCATGCACACTGTAACAATGGGCCTTTTAGGGAGTTAAGGAGTGGAGAGAAGATTCATGACATCATAGACATCCAGCAAATAGAAAGGCAGCTGAAAACAGGGAAGGCAGCAATATGGGCATGTAGGTTATCTACTCTGGGAAATCAGAAGACATAAATCAAAATGAGGGTTAATAAAACCCAGTGATACATTTTTATTCCTGAAAACTAACCAAGATTGAGTAATGCTGTAATTATCACTTTGCCTTTAACAAGTGAAAATCATCTGGAATAAATAGGACTAATGGCACTGAAAAGGGCTGGAGCTCCATAAAGCAGAGAAAGTGCAAGCTAAGATGCTCAGCTGGAATCCTGATAGGTTTCCCTCCTCCCATTAAACACTGTTTTGTTCTTTGGCTGCTGTTTTTTGTTTGCTTGTTTGTTTGTTTTGTTTTGTTTTGTTTTAATTTGCTTTATATGGTAATGCACAGTTTGTTAAATAATTTAGGGATTTGTTTAACACATTTTTGTTCTATCTAAAAAATTTGTCTTTTTCATATGCGATTTTTGTCACATTTTTTCATATATCCCAAATAAGCACCACTGATTACCTAAAATGTACCAGGCAGATTACCAGGGTGATTTTATTTAATGCTCACAGTCAGCGTTGAAGGTAATGATTAACAGTTATTAAACTGTTACTATGGGTCAAATATTTTACTAGACATTTTGTATTCATTCATCTATTCATTCATTCATTCATTCATTTGAGAAATATTTTAGACTTAATATGTATTAGGTACTGAATTATCTGCAGATTTTTATAGCCCTATACTCTCCAATAAGCCTGAAATGTAGGTATTCATTTTAGAGATAGATAAATTGGAGCTCCAAGCAGTCAAAATAACTTTCTCAAGTTCATAAAGTAAGTAATTTGCAGGCACAGAGTCTGGTTATTGTGAATTTGTATCTGGTTATTGTTACATTCTCTGGGCACTGCTTCTGTTGCACTTCTTTGGTATACTAATGAGAGTAAACATGAGTAACAAAGATAAGAAAAAGAGCTTTTATTCTGGCTTCTATGCTTCCAATTAGGCAGACAGCCAGTGAGTCACATTATTTATAAAGCACATAGCTCTATATTATGGTCTTCAGCACCTACTATTGACTAGGCTTTGTGACATGTATTATTTTATTCCACAGCAACCCTAGGAAAAAAACAATATATATTACTGTTGTTGTTGACATGGACTTTTTATTTGTGGTTGTCCATTTTAGACAGTTGTGCTACATAATTTTTTTATTATTTCAAAATATTAAATTATAACAGAAATATCAATATGTTATAAATTTTATAAATATGAATTTTGTGACTTAGAAATGTATTTCTTCCTACAAATATTATTGTATTACTTAGGCACTTCCTAAGTTTTCTTAGAATAACTAATAAGAATAACTAACGCTATTAACAAACACACTCTCTCATTGTCAATCGATTTATCATATTTTTCTATATATATAAAACTAACTCATAACCTAATTAAATGACTGAGAGTTACAATGTTAAACATGTACTATATAAGAACATGCCCCTGGATTTCTGACACACCTGCTTTTGAGTTCTGCTCTTCTATGAGACAAATCTATTTCTTGCCTGATATATTCAGTATTTTTTTTGTAAATTTATTTGTTATTATTATACTTTAAGTTGTAGGGTACATGTGCATAACGTGCAGG
>NW_020258159.1:0-2444 GCF_003255815.1 Theropithecus gelada
TGAGGATGCTGGTGAATGAACCATACATACTCTTCTAGGGTTGCAGAAAAGCAATAAATAAAACAGGCAAAAAATGAAAATAATTGCCCTCACAGAGCTTATATTCCAGTGATAGTAGGGAGATAAATCAGATAGGTAGGTAGATAGATGGGTAGATAGATAGATAGATACATAGACAGAATGTGTATTACTTACCTGTGTTGCCTGGCCAAAGGGTAGGTTCATATTTGGCATGTATGTCAACCCAAGCTGCACTTGACCTTTTCTAATCATCTCCAAGGCTACCTATTGTCCTATCCAAATCCTATCACTTGAGTTATTCAAAAAGTCTCCCACTGTCATCTCTGTTGGCACCCATGCCCTCCTGTAATCTAGTCCCAATGTATCAGTCAGAATGATTTTTTGTTGTTGTTTTTTAAAGATGGTCGTATCAAGATACTCCTTAGATCAAAATCTTCCTTTGGCTTTTTCTCATTCAGAGTCACAAGTCAAACTGCTGAATCACAGAATCCTTCCTCTAGCCCTGTACTTTACACTCTGTCTTTGTCTCCTTGGGTTCTCCCATAGCACCATTAAGTTGGCCCCTAAATGATCCAGGAAGAAGGGAGGAAGTCTCCAGAATCAGGGCTTTTGCCACCAATGTTTTCTCTCTGGTTCTTCCTCCAGAAATCTACCTAGCTTTAATATGACTTCCTTAATGAAGTGTCCCCCTCCCTATTCTCCACTTGATTCTTCATTATAGCACTTAGGAAAGGTAGCTGCAGCTTGGATTGGCACACATGCCAAATGTGAACCTACCCTTTTGGCAAGAGAAACAGGTCATCTCCACCCCAGCAGTCCTGTGATACAAGCAGTAATGAAAGAAATAAAGAAATGTATATTTTTAAAAAGCATAATCATTTTTTGACACTCTGCTGGTTCACCAAGCCCTTTTGTTCATGTGATGATCAAAAACTCACTCAACAGTGGAAAACAGAAGCATATGAAAGAAATCAAATTACAAGAAAGATGCCATTGAATTTTAGATATATTTTGAAGGCATAGTTGACAAAGATGGCTTTAAGATTTTGGACTGGCCGGGCACAGTGGCTCATGCCTGTAATCCTAGCACTTTGGGAGGCTGAGGCTGGTGGATCACAAGGTAAAGAGATCGAGACAATCCTGGCCAACATGGTGAAACCCCGTCTCTACTAAAAGTGCAAAAATTAGCTGGGTGTGGTGATGCACGCCTGCAGTCCCAGCTGCTCTGGAGGCTGAGGCAGGAGAATCGCTTGAACCCGGTAGGTGGAGGTTGCAGTGAGCCGAGATAGTAGGAGAAATACCAGGAGAGACCAGACGCAGTGGCTCACACTTATAATCACAGCACTTTGGGAGGCCGAGGTGGGTGGATCACGAGGTCAGGAGTTTGAGACCAGCCTGGCCAAGATAGTGAAACCCCATGTCTACTAAAAATACAAAAAAATTAGCCGGGCGCGGTTGCGGGCACTTGTAATCCCAGCTACTCAGGAGGCTGAGGCAGGAGAATCACTTGAACCCGGGAGATGGAGGTTGCAGTGAGCTGAGATCATGCCACTGTACTCTAGCCTGGGCAACACAGCAAGACTCTGTCTCAAAAAAAAAAAAAAAAACACGAAAAAACCCAGAAAATAAAAGAAATACCAGGAGAATATAGACTAATTAGAAAAGATGTAATTTAAAGCATACAGTCTTTTTCTACCTGTGGTCACCTATTACTTCTCAGGTCTCTGGACTCTAATTTCCAATGACCAATTTGACATCTCCATCTCCATATAAACCAACATGATCAAATATATACATACACAGGTATCAGGCCCTGGGCTAGATATAATTAAGATGGCTACAATATGGACAAGACAGTGCCTCATGCATATTAATGTTACAGGAAAAGGATCCCGATCCAGACCCCAAGACAGGGTTCTTGGATCTAGCGCAAGAAAGAATTCAGGGCAAGTCTGCAAGGCAAAGTGAAAGCAACTTAAGAAAATAAAGCACAATTAAGAAAGTAAAGGAATAAAAGAAAGGTTACTCCATAGACAGAGAAGCTCAGAGGGTTGCTGGTTGTCTTTTTTTTTTTTTTTTTTTTTAAGACTCAGTTTTGCTCTTGTTGCCTAGGCTGGGGTGCAATGGTGTGATCTCGGCTCACTCCAACTTCTGCCTCCCCAGTTAAAGCAACACTCCTGCCTCAGCCTCCCGAGTAGCTGGGATTACGGGTATGCACCACCACACCCGGCTAATTTTGTATTTTTAGTAGAGATGGGTTTCTCCATGTTGGTCAGGGTGGTCTCGAACTCCTGACCTCAGGTGATACACCTCGGCCTCCCAAAGTGCTGGGATTGTAGGCATGAGCTACCATGCCTGACCTGGTTCCCGCCCCCCCCCCTTTTTTTTTTTTTTTTTTTTTTTTTTTTTTTTTTTTTTTTTTT
>NW_020258159.1:2499-6718 GCF_003255815.1 Theropithecus gelada
TTTTTTTTTGTGAGACGGAGTCTCGCTCTGTCGCCCAGGCTGGAGTGCAGTGGCCGGATCTCAGCTCGCTGCAAGCTCCGCCTCCCGGGTTCCCGCCATTCTCCTGCCTCAGCCTCCCGAGTAGCTGGGACTACAGGCGCCCACAACCGCGCCCGGCTAATTTTTTTGTATTTTTAGTAGAGACGAGGTTTCACCGTGGTCTCGATCTCCTGACCTTGTGATCCGCCCGCCTCGGCCTCCCAAAGTGCTGGGATTACAGGCGTGAGCCACCGCGCCCGGCCTTTTTTTTTTTTTTTGAGAGGGAGTTTCGCTCTTGTCGCCCAGGCTGGAGTGCAGGAGTGTGATTTCTGCTCACTGCAACCTCTGCCTCCCAGGTTCAAGCGATTCTCCTGCTTCAGCCTCCTGATGGGATTACAGGTGTGCGCCACCACGCCCAGCTAATTTTTGCATTTTTAGTAGAGACAGGGTTCCATCATATTGGTCAGGCTGGTCTCGAATTCCTGACTTCAGATGATTCACCCGTCTTGACCTCCCAAAGTGCTGGGATTACAGGCATGAGCCTGGTCACCTGGTTCCCCTTTTTTATGGTTATTACTTGATGATACGCTAAACAAGGGGTGGATTATTCATGCCTCCCCTTTTCAGACCATATAGGGTAACTTCCTTAGGTTGACTTGGCATTCCTAAACTGTCGTGGCACTGATGGAAGTGTAGTAATGAGGATGAACAGAGGTCACTCTCTCTGCCATTTTGGTTTTGGTAGGTTTTGGCTGGCTCCTTTACTGCAACTTGTTTTATCAGCAAGGTCTTTATGACCTGTATTTTGTGCTGACCCCCGTGTCTTCCTGTGATTTAGAATGCCTTCACCTTCTGGGAATGCAGCCCAGTAGGTTTCAGCCTCATTTTCCCCAGCTCCTATTTAAGATGGAGTCGTTCTAGTTCACAAGACTCTGATAGTAATCTGCTCGCTAAGTGTTAGTTGCCGTGTTTTCTCCCACTACTCCCTCCTGTTGCACCCCTGCCTTTGAGTCCTGCTAAACAATGGTATTGGAACCCATCATTTTCTCTGGTGCCTTTACCCAAACTGTTAATTTTCTGGAATTCTCTTCTCTCTGAAACTAGGCCTCACAAAACCTAAAAAGTTAGCACCAGGTGGCCCTAGATAGGGTCCCACCCTGCCTCGATAGGGTCCCACCCTGATAGGGTCCCACCCTGCCAATTCCGGGAAACAACCTCATGAGGTCCCACCCTGCCAATTCCAGGGGTCTCACCCTGCCTCAAAGTTCCCGGAATCATCAACTCCAGGAAAGAACCTCATAAGGTCCTGCTCTAACCAATTAAACCAAGACCCCTTGCTCAGGCTATAGCTAGACCCAATCATTTTACGCCTTAAGCTTTGTTTGAATTTCGCGCCATAAACTGTGTTTGAACTTGTATTTGCCTATATAAACAGCCTGTAACAAGCAGTCGGGGTCCCAGGGCCAACTTAGAGCTTGGGACCCTAGCGCGCTAGCAATAAATAACTCTCTGCTGTGAACCTCGTGTCGGTGATCCTTCGCGGCGACCCCTGCCCAGGAGGGAATCGAGAGTTCGGTTCCAACATCTCCACATTTTTCCTTCTCAGATCACTAAAGATTGTCTAGTCTTCCCTGGCCATCCCTCCCCCACCCCAACCTCTATTATTTGTACTCTCTTAGCATCCAGTGCACTTTTTTCAGTACTTATCACACAAGATTATAATTGTCTTTTTGGTCTAGTTTGATCTACTCTACTAAATTGCTAGCTCATTTTAACACATCCTTAAGCCAGCCTGTTCCAACAAATCTGAAGTCAGACAGCTTCCTGAACCTCAACTGTATTCAAATGGCTTTCCTTGGCAAAGAACGTAGTAAGTTGGCCTTCTAGCCACCAGCCCCCTTCCCTTTGATCTTTCACTCCCTAGACTCTTACCCTAGACACAATGGGAAAGGGAGATGGGGATGGGGGAATTCAGCTCAGATTTTTATGCAAAGTCTCCCTTCAGCGAAGAACAAAGCTTCTGGTACCTGCCCTTTGGAAAGCTGCGGGCAAACTCAGCCTTGGTGAGTCTTGATGGCCTTGACAGCCCCCACTTACCAAACTGTGCTAATTAAGAAAGACAGGAGGGCACGTTTTTCCCTTTTTTAAATAAATCATCTTATTTCTAATGAGACATGGACTACCTGCCTGAAGCATGACATACCTAGTTCCACTTACCTGCTCCCCGATGACCCTGTTCTGACTCTTCTCCAGAATGGAGGTCTGAGAAGAAAAAAGATTACGCCACATTTCATCTCCTTGCTTCTCACCCAGCAATACTTTTACTCTCAACAGTTGGAGTCTTTGCATGACAAAAGTCAGCTTGTGTGGGAGCAAAGCCAACTGCTCCGGGTACAGACCTTAGGGGCAGAGTGCAGAGGAGAATGAGTCAGAGTTGTGTCTTCAAAAATTACACAATTGAGACTTGCTAAGAGTTTGCTTTTCTGGGTGGGAGATTGGAAAAGAGAAAGAAATCTTAGGTTTCTTTTTCTTTTCTCTCTCTCTTTTTTTTTTTTTTTTTTTTTTTGAGACG
Organism: Theropithecus gelada; assembly: GCF_003255815.1. Lineage (NCBI taxonomy): Eukaryota > Metazoa > Chordata > Mammalia > Primates > Cercopithecidae > Theropithecus > Theropithecus gelada. Next base: position 5,090 of record NW_020258159.1, read on the forward strand.
GGGTCTCACTCTGTCACCCGGACCGGAGTGCTGTGGCACGATCTTGGCTGACTGCAACCTCCGCCTCCTGGGTTCAAGCAATTCTCCTGCCTCAGCCTCCTGAGTAGCTGGGATTACAGACACCCACCACTACAGTCCAGTTAATTTTTTTGTGTGTTTTAGTAGAAATGAGGTTGCACCATGTTGGCCAGGCTGATCTTGAACTCCTGACCTCAGGTGATTCACCTACCTCGGCCTCCCAAAGTGCTGGTATTACAGGCGTGAACCTCCATACCTGGCCATGTTTCTTGAATGTTGGGTTTGGGAATAGAAAGGACAATGGAAAACTTTAGACTTTTTTGTCTGAAACAGAGTCTCACTCTGTCACCCAGGCTGGAGTGCAGTGTCACGATCTCAGCTCACTGCAACCTTCACTTCCCGGCTTCAAGTGACTCTCCTGCCTCAGCCTCCTGAGTAGCTGGGACTACAGGTGCATGCCACCATGCTCTACTAATTTTTTGTATTTTTAGTACAGACGGGGTTTCACCATGTTAGCCAGGATGGTCTCGATCTCCTAACCTAATGATCCGCCCACCTCAGCCTTCCAAAGTGCTGGGATTACAGGCGTGAGCCCCCGCACCCGGCCACTTTAGACTATTTATGACTGTAAATGTTAGTGCTGGAACCCAACTCTAAAAACTTTATTCCTTTGGAAAACACACCTCCCTCCCACCTCAAAAAAACCCCCCAAACACACAAGATGGGCATGAGGTAATATTGAAAGACATGACAATATCATTATTCCTGATTTAAAAATTGGAAACGTGGTGAACCTAGAAGTATTTATTGCTGGATTTGTCTTCAGGTTCTGTTGTCCAGTTTTCTAGTGCCCGAGCTAGTCTAGGTTACTCTGCAGCTACTTTTGCATTACAATGGCCTTGGTGAGACTGGTAGAAGGAATTAACTGAGAATTCACAAGGGTGGGGGGTGTGCCCGCCAGGAGGGGTGGGTCTAAGGGTGATAGAGTTTTCTTTATAAATCTAGAGACTCCTGGCTTTTAACATTGTGCTGGACTGAGCTGGTTGCCTTCTGTTGCTGTGAAGGTGACTCACTTCATCCCAACTTCTTGATATTTTCGCTCCTGGAGGTCATATTTCTCTAAGATCTTCCAGAAAAAAGTCTTAAAGCCATCTTAGCCTTTTTTCCAATCCATCTCTTAAATTTTTCCTACTCTTCAAGAATGACATGAGTGTGAATCCAGCTTCTCCATAAAACCTGCCTTGCTCTGAAGCATCCGACTGTAAAGACTGGTCACCTCCACCTGTGGTTTGTGGGTCTGAAGAAAACCATCCATCTTCGCAAATGTCTTCTGCTGAGATGCCTCACACAGAGACTGGTAAGAAAAAAATTTATCCTTGAAAGGCCAAGTTCCTTAAGAGAAAAGGGAAGTAGAGAGGGTTAAGGGATCATTTCCCTCTTGAGCATTAATACCCTATTACTATAAGCAAGTGTTAATATCAACTAATTCTCTGGAGAAAAAACCCATTTCAATTGTAACTTGGTGGCACCTGCCCTTTTAACTGTGTCCCAGGTCTCAGGATTGTGCACTGAGTTGAAGGACACAGAATTTGGCAGTTGAACAGTGCAGTA